>NW_025335761.1:29857706-29865296 GCF_004798865.1 Varanus komodoensis
TCAGTGGATGTGGTATACCTGGATTTCAGCAAGGCCTTTGACAAAGTGCCCCATGATATCCTGGTGGAGAAACTGAGGAGTTTTGGGATACACCAAAGCACTGTCCAGTGGATTAGGGCATGGTTGACTGACCGAAAGCAGAAGGTAACCATTAGTGGGGAATCATTGGGATGGCGGCCAGTGACAAGCGGGGTCCCCCAGGGCTCTGTCCTGGGGCCAATCCTGTTTAATCTTTTCATTAACGACATGGAAGAAGGGGTGAACAGTCTGCTGATCAAATTCGCAGACGACACTAAAACTGGAGCAGTGGCCACAGCTGAGGAGCAGGTACTCCAGATCCAAAAGGATCTGGACAGACTATGGAAGTGGGCAGGAGACAATGTGGATAAGTGCAAGGTCTTGCACTTGGGGCATAGAAATGGGTGTTATAAGTACAGGTTAGAGGACAAGTGACTGAAGAGCAGCACTTGTGAAAGGGATCTTGGGGTACTGGTTGACTGCAGGATAAACATGAGTCAGCAGTGTGATGTGGTGGTCAAGAGGGTGAATGCCACCCTTGGTTGCATAGCCAGAAGTGTAGTTTCTAGATCGAGAGAGGTATTACTACCACTCTATATGACTCTGGCGTGCCTGCAACTGGAGTATTGTGTTCAGTTCTGGGCCTCTCAATACAGGAAGGATATAGCCAGGTTAGAGTCATGGCAACATAGGGCCATAAGGTTGGTGGCCAATTGGCATGGGAAGCCGTATGAGGCGAGACTGAGGGATCTGGGCCTTTTCAGCCTGGAGAAGAGGAGACTCGGAGGGAATCTGTTGGCGACATATAGGTATGTGAGGGGATGTCACACAGAGGTGGGTAAAGTCCTGTTCTCCCCCACAGAGGAGGGCAGGACACACTCCAGTGGAGCAAAGCTCAGGGAACCAAGGTTCAATTTGGATGCCAGAAACTACTTCCAGGAAGTGCTTCCTGAAGGACCTCGAGGGTGTGGAATGGGCTTCCATGGGAGGAGGCTGAGGCCCCATCAGTGAGGGTGTTCAAGGATAGGCTAGACATGCACATGGTAGGCATGTAGTGAGCAGAGCCAGCTACAGCTGGAGGTCAGACTAGATGGCCCGGGAGGTCCATTCTGACTCATTCTGTTTCTATATTTCTATAGAGTTTACCAATTATGCTGAGTAGGCTGATTGGCATGTAACTAGCCAGATCATTCCTTTTCCTTTCTTAAAAATTGGTATTATTATTGCATCATCATTATTATTATTATTATTATTATTATTATTATTATTATTATTATTACATTTCTATGGCGCCCCTTGCCGAAACCTCGGGGCGGCTTACAACATGATAAAATACATTGAAATACAATAGTACATAATAAATTACCGTTAAATACAAAATACAAAAAATACATTGATTTACAAATATAAAATTAAAATTATCAGTATAAAATAAAAATATAGGAGGAGAAAGAGAAGGAAGAAGAAGTTGCCCAGGCCAGATCATATGTTTTAACAATTGAAATGATGTTTAAATAAAAAGGTCTTTACCTGGCGCTGAAAAACCAGTAACGACGGTGCCAGGCGGACCTCTTTGGGGAGTGAATTCCATAGGTTGGGCGCCACCGCAGAGAAAGCCCTCCTCCGGGTACTTACTCTCCTAATTTCTTTCATGGAGGGTTCCCGGAGAAGGGACTCTCCCGCAGATCTCAAAGGGCGGTCGGGCATATACGGACGTAAGTGCTCGTTCAGGTAGCCAGGACCCAAGCCGTTTAGGGCTTTGTAGGTCATAATCAACACCTTGAATTGGGCCCGGGCTTCAATGGGAAGCCCAGGAGGATGGAACAGGGAATGCAGAAACCATGTTGCCCAGGTAACCATATGATCATCTGGCCAGTAAATTCAGGCAGAAGTCCACACATCATGCAAACAGCACAGGTTTGTTTGCCATGTCATGTGATCCCAACCAGTGTGTTTATCCAATCTTGAGTGATACCACATCTGCTGAGGTATTTATTGTGCACTTGTGAAGCCTCATTCACAGAAGTTTGCAGGATCTTTTCATGACATCATCTTCCTCTAGGACTGTTTTCCAGCCTTTTCTGCAGGTTATTTTAGAATGAGAAAAGATAACTCTTAAAATTTAGATCACAACACACTGGAGCAAAAGCCTCATGAAAAGTTGCTCATATTGCAGCTTCCCTTTCAGAGGGAGGAAAAAAAGCTATGCAAAAAATCTCACAATAAAAATAGAAGAAAAAGACTCAGGAAAGTGGTAGATTAAGCCCCTCATACAAAGAAGACCTGAACAGCCCCTTCAGTTTTCAAACAGCAACATATAAAAATGTGCATTTGTTAGGGAAGTCTGCCACCTAGTGGCTGAAGTTGGTACTGTAAACTTCAAACACATGGACTAACTTATATTAAAGTTAGTAACATGAATTTTAAAAGCCAGGTAGCCTGTAGTTGCATATTGCTAAGTTACCTGTAGTCTGCATGCCAAGTTTCAGGTGTTTAGGGAAATGATTTGTTTCTGCAAAAATAAATTTTCAACATTATCCTAGTGTTCGAACTAGGTTAGATTAGAGTGCTAGCTGCATGTTTAGTGATTATGAGAAGGTCAAGGATCCTCCCTCACATGGAGAACTTCTGTAAACATTGTATACACATAGAATCCATTCTCATGGTTACCAAATGTACTTGTGGGAAGGTAACAGGCTAATTTTTAACATGTAAGAAAGTTCATCTGGACATCGAACCCCAGGTGAGAAAGGAAGGCAGTGACTACACTTTAGCGACTGATGTCTACTCACACACACTAACCTTCTCATTGTACATCCAGTGCCATTTTACAGAGAATGCATACCTTGTTTGCTTGCTTGCCCTCTCTGTGTGAATGTTCCAGTGTTGGGCCTGCTGCTCAGTCACTCAGAAGGAGAGTGCAGGTGTAGAAGTGAGAAAAACCAGTCATGTCACCTCATCTTCCTGCTGACTGTCAGACTATGCAGCTTTCCCTTGTGGCCTGACAGAAAGAGCAGTGTGGTTCACCTTGCAAGTATGTGCTGGATTAACATCTGATTTGTAGGTACTTGCAGGATTAGGGCCAGTGCATTCATGTAGACCAACTGAGAGTCACAGGAAGCTCTATAAAAAGATTAGTCTTCCAAAGTTTTCCACAGAAATAGGAATCTTTGTGCTGGCTAATTGGTGCTCCTGGCTCTGCCTTTGACTCTGGTCTTCCCATGCCATGCCACTATCTGATTTGTCTGTTCCTGACTTTGGCTCACCTCCACCTCAGCCCAGAAGACTTCTTGCCAGGTTCTCCATCCCTGGTCCTGCTGTTCCAATTGAAGATGCTTGCAGGTCTCAGGGCTGCCACTGACATGTACTCTTCCTCAAGCTGGCACAGAGGGAGCCCACTCCTCATTGGTGTATGACTCTTTAATTATATAAGAGAGTGGCATTTTACATACTAGCCTTCCCCCTCTGAGAGGCTCTCTGTTTTGCTTTTCAGGTGCTTTGTGGGCAGAAACAGGCCCAAAGACCCAGGATTTGAGCATTTATTTTATTTATTAGATTTTTATTAGAGCAGGAATTGGGGGGGGGGGGAATTCATTGGCACCACTGCTGCCATTTTGAATATTCAATCCATAGCGGGGGTGCTTGGCATTTCTGTGTGAACCTGACAAAGGAGCTTATTTAAGTGTTGGATAAGCTATCCAGAATCCATGAATTGTTTGTTGCAGGATTGTGGGTGGCTTGTCAGGAAGCCCATCAAAGGTTTCATGTAGCAACAAGCTATGAAGTGTCTCCACTGGGCTTGAATATTCAAAATGGCAGCCACGAAGGTAACAAAAGCCCACATGGAAAACTTTCTGTGGTGGCTTCTCATTATGTAGAAACCAGCTCTCTGCAATTTACCACTTTCCTACCAAAGCAGTGACCTTTCTTCCGTTCCGTTCCGTTCCTTTTTTTTTTTTTTTTTTTTGAGGGGGGATTAATGTTCCAGGTTTTTTTTAAATTAGTGTTGTCTTGTTAGTGCCATAACACTGTTGCTATATAAGTATTATTTTGTTAATAGCAATTTTTAAAACATTCTTTTCAGAAAAGCATTTTGATGCTATTTTTTAAACTAATGGGTTGATTTAAAAGGTGCCTGCCACAATGGTTAGTGAAAATGTGCGCTGAGCTTCAGGTGGCTGTTCAGGTATAGTGAGTTTTCCCCACTCACAGCAGCTCTGCCACACCCACTTAGGTGGAGAGAACAGAGGTGGACGAGCAGACAGAAAAGCGCAATATTCTCAGTAGTCTGGAAGAGTCAACTCATAGTTCATGCAGGAAAAGGAATTCTTGATGACACTAGGAGCCACTTCTTGTCTTTTCTGGTTTGATTTTTCCAGGAAATAGGAGCTCTGATTTCTCCAGAAAACAGGAAAGAAAGGTGGATAATAGGATAGGCAGGAAAAGCCATAACTGTATCATTCTTAATGCTTGGCTGACAGCTCAAGTTCCATCCCTTGACCAAAATCCTCTCCTGTTTGTTGATCACATTGTCCCTGGCTCCAGTAGCTTGGGAGCTGGGACATACGAGGGTATCAGCAGGACACTGATAGCTTGGCACACAGAACTTCTATATGGCTGAGGGATGCTGAGAGTTGTAAAATATTTTAATTTTTAAATGTGCATAGGATTGTGTCCTAAACATGTTTTATTTCTAGTCTTCAGCAATAGGGAAATGTGTGAGAATACTTGGTTCTCTGTTGAACAAGCTTTTCTGAGCTATCCTGGAACAATATATTTTCTTTTATGAGCTTAGCAACTAACAGAGGCATCAATTTGTTATTACTGTTCTGAAATATAACTAAGTTTTGATTAATTCATCATGTACACATCTGTTTTGTAACTATCCAAAATCCTAGCTAGTAATCTATTTTTAATATACAATTTTATTTTTCACCATGTGCTCTAAAGGTGTATGAAATTAGCCTCTTCTGTCATACACCGCAGTTGTTCCCATAAAACAGGAAAATGGGCATACTATTTAATCATATATTCTATACTTTTGAGAAAGGCAACTCATTACAATTAAGGCTGTGGATAATAAATTGCCAGTTTGGAGTATTTTATATCAAACATCTAGCAAGGATAATATGTGCTTTTTGCCAAAAGGCATAGCATCTGTACCCCAAAAAATGCACCATTATTTATGCATTTTAAAATTTTGCTTAAACATACGCTTTCTAGATAACCAGGGAGATATCAGAATATTTGATCATGTCAGAAACCCAATTCCCTTAAGATCCTAGGTGAATAGCATGGGCAACTCACCCATATCCTAACATCTGGGGTGGCAGGCTGTTGCCTTGTCTAGTTACTGCTTGACTCAAGAAGATGTTGTCCAACACAGATCAATAAGAAATAAAGAAATAATATGTCCTATCTAATGATATCAGAGTAGTACGCTCTCTCTCTCTCTCTGTAGCAATCCCTGGCTGATTATTTCTGACATTCATTTTATTTCTGTCTCCTGCTTTCAGGCAGTTCAGTATATTTGCTGAATTGATCCTCAGTAAACTTTCATATGGATTACTTATCCCTTAGCTTAATCACCATTCATATATATATATGTGCTTTGTTGGAAAAGTTCCTATGAATCAGTGAGGCATTCTTGCAGTGAAGGTAAAATTGCAGCCTTATCTTCACTGTGGTATCCAGGGCTATACAGTGAATAGCAACTGGATGGAAGATGCCATTTCAGTTCTCTAATTTGGGTGGCCATAGGCAAATTGCAATCTCTCAGCCTCATTGGGTACTTATTAGAATAAAGCAAGAGTGGGAGAAGCATGCCACTTGAAAGAAAACAGGATAAACATATTAAATAATTAAAGAAGGGTAATTAAAGAATTGATTTCCTATAGGCAAAGGCATCAAACACGGGTATATTTTATTTCCTTATTTATTTAATCTGTATGCAGAACATATCATAAGGAAAGCTGGGTTTAGGGTCAGAGAAAGGAGTGAAAATTGATGGAAGAGTCACCAATAATTTAAGATATATAGATGATACTATATTACTGGCAGAAAGCTGCAATGACAGAAACAACTTTTGATGAAAGTGCAAAAAAGAAAGTGCAAAAACAGGACTGCAACTGAATATTAAGAAAACAAAAATCATGAGTACAGAAGAATTAAACAACTTGAAGGTCAGAAAATTAAGTAATTAAAATTGTGAAAGCTTTTTCATACCTTGGCTCAGTCACTGGTTGCAATTAAGATTGCCGCCAAGAAGACTGAGACTTGGAAGGGCAGTACTGAAAGAACTAGAAAAAAAATCAAGTGTAAGGAGGTTGCATGTAGACCAAGGCAAGGATCATCCATACTATTGGATTCCTGATTATTATGCATGGGTGTAAAAGTTGGACAGTGAAGAAACCTGACAGGAATGTGGTGCTGGAGGAGAGTTTTGCAAATACCTTGCATTTCCAGAAAGATAAACAAGTGGGCCATAGTTGAGATCACTCCAGAATTTTCCCTAGAAGCAAAAATGGCAACATGGAGGCTGTCGTATTAGGGTACATCATGAGAAGGTAAGACTCACTGGAAAGGACAATCATGCTAGGGTTAAGTCAAAGGCAGAAGAAGAAAAGAAAGGCCGAATATAAGATGGATTGACTCCATAAAGCAAGCCACAGCCTTGAATTTATAAAAGCTGAGCTGGCTGTCATGAATAAGACATTCTGGAAGGCTTTCAAACATGGGGGTACCATAAGTCAGAGACAATGGCACATAATAGAATTAAAAGAAAGGTAAACAGTACATTTGTTCCAAACTTTGAATTCAAGATTGCAGGCCAATCAAGGATTTTAATCTGTGATAGTAAAACAGTATCAGTCTAGTAGCCTTTGTGTACTAATCAGTACAATTGCTGTTATTTGCAAGTATCATGTTTATCTTGCATTATTGGTAAGAAATCATTCAATCATGTATATAGAGCTGCCTTTTGTGCATTGTATGCTCTCATTTTTTCATATTCCCCCTTCAAATTCCTTTATCCTGCCTTTTATAAAAATGTTTATTTCTCATTGCAATCTTATTCATGTCTAATCAGAAGGAAGCCCCAGTGACTTTAGTGGGGCTTACTCCTAGGTAAGGGGGTATAGGATTACAGCCTAAAGCACATACATCCTCACAAGCTTAAGGTGGTACTTTCCTGAAAAGCAACAAGCAGTGGTTACGTGCACTGGAATTACTATTATATTGGCAACAGTTGATGCTTTCTGGGTGGTTCACAAAAATACACATCACAAGATAATAAAAGCATAATATAAAATCTCTACTATACATTAAAAAAAAACAGCAAACAGTTACCTGATAGAAACAACTGGTAGAACTGTCCCAGTATATGCCATTCAATGCGTGGGTGAAGAGAACACTCTTAATCTAGTGCTGAAAAAATGGCAATAGTGGTGCTCTGTATACATCAGTGAGGAGAGCTTTCCATAACTGGGTGCATATCACTGAGAAGGCCCCCTCCCTTGTTGTCAGAGTTCCCTCTCTTGTATTGCTGTCTGCTTGGAAATTTTATCTAGGCTT
>NW_025335761.1:29865396-29974766 GCF_004798865.1 Varanus komodoensis
GAAATGTTATAATAATAATAATAATAATAATAATAATAATAATATACGTACTGGCAGCACCTGCAGGCAAAATCCGTCTCCATATTTTTGCCTCTGGACCCAACAGCCCCTTTCTGGTCAGTCTACTGCAGTTCTGAGGCAGTTTCTGCCTTCCCCATCCCAAGTGTACCTGCATTTCTTAAGCAGCTCCAGACCCAAGATATTTTTATTATGAAAATAAACTTTCATTTGTTTATACAGGTGATTTCCCCCCTTCCTCTTCCATGTATTTTTGTACTGTCTCCCTATTTTCAAAAGTAAAGAGTGAGATAAACACATTGTTTGGCTAATGGGAATAAAGAATGCAATGATGTATCTGTTGCTAGGAAACAGAATAGTAGAGACTGAATACTATGTGCCCACTTCCATGACGGCACTTACCAGGGGACCCTATGCGGTCTCGATAGGAACAATGGTAAGATGGTGATCTCAGCTTCAGATGGCCAGAGAAGCTGTGGCGAAGTGTGGAAACCTTAAAACAGACCACTGATACACCAGAACTGGTTCCAGATGACACAGCAGGCCTACAACAATCATTTTTCACGATGGCTTCTTGTGTCGTTTAAGCCCACCTAGTATGTGAAACTGGGAAAACTGCAAATCTTTGCTTCATGGCTTCACTGGAACAAACTAAGAGGTATTGCATTCTGTGCAAAGTGAGGTTAGATCACAAATAAGGCTTTTTGTTTTTATTTGTTGTCCTGATTCCTTCACGGTTCCTGCCCCTATCAGCTTCTTTTTCCATTCCTTGATTTACTTTGCCTAATTGCTTTTCTACACATACATCTGCCATATTTACATATAAACACTATGTACCAACATGCACATACCATCTTATTTATTTATTCATAGACACACACACACACACACAACTGCCAAGGCCTTCCTAGGTGGCTTACATTCATTCATTCATTCATTTAGAGAACCTCTATGCCTCCCCCTTTGCCGAAGCCTCAGGGTGGCTCACAATCATAAATAAATAAACACAATATGTGGCTTACAATACTTTTATGTATGTATGCATGTAGAGAACTTCTATGCCGCCCTCTTCGCCGAAGCCTTGGGGTGGCTCACAATCATAAATAAATAAACACAATATAAAATAGTATAATTTAAGTCGCCCTGGCCCAAGAATAAAATAAATAATATTAACAATTAAAATAACGCTCGAATAAAAAGGTCTTCGCCTGGCGCCGAGAAACAAATGACGGCGGCACCAGGTGGACCTCTCTGGGGAGCGCATTCCATAGATTGGGCATCACCACAGAGAAAGCCCTCCTCCGAGTACCTATCCTCCTAATTTCCTTCACGGAGGGTTCCCGGAGAAGGGCCTCTCCCGCTGATCTCAAGGGGCGGACGGGCGGGCATATATGGACATTAATCTCACATGTACATCAGCACATCTTTCTTGGCTCTTCCATGGATAACCTTGCCCATATTCCCTGATCAATACACAGCTCCCTCCATTTCACAGCCTTGTCTTATATACACGTATTTCTTCAACTTCCACTGCTACTGGAAATGTTCCTGATAAGCAGGGTTTTTTTCCATCCCAGCCCAGCTGGCTTTTCCATATTATCAATAAGTGTGTGTTTTTGCTTTCTTTCCTCACAGACTTGCATATCAAGTCTTCTATGTACTACATTCTTTCTAGAGGTGTATGCAGATGTCTTACAGACAAGCCACCTGAAGTACATTGCTGTGTCTAGGCTTTACTTGCTAACTGTCCATTTCTGTCCGTTGACAGAATGGGCATAAAACTAGTTTATTCTGTCTGCTACTTGAGTCTTCTGGGAAAGACACAAAGGAAAGTACGTGAGAGCATCATTTAAGCTTAGCAAAGAATATTAAGCGAATTCTAGGGAGAGTGTGAGCATGTGACCTCGGGTTGTTGGGCAGGACAGAAAAATAATTAATAATCGCAAGGAACAACTTCATGAAGACTGCAATCTTATACTCCTATCTCGAATGAAGGTCCACAACTCAGTGGGGAGGGGGTTACACCCGAGGAGGCATAAGATCGCACTGTAAATCTTTCTCAGGAAGTGTAGAAAGGGTTTCACGAATTCTGGGCACTTCGCCATGTCGGGGTATCGTCTCATCAGTTCACCTCTATAAAGTCGGCTGCTGTCTCTTTAAGAACAGCCAGGGAGAGGGCCTGACTCCGAAGACTTGCGGTTCTTCCATAGACGCCTCACAGAAGTTGTCCTTGCCGTATCCTCCTAAGAGTTTCGGGATTCCCAAGTTCCTACGGACGAGCCCCTGCGCCGCTCCGCAACCAACCAGTCGGTTCCATATCACCCCACTTCTGCTGCCCCCGGAAATCCCCAAACCCACCTGAGCGCTCCTCAGTCTCGCTCCGCTGACAAGGCGGAACTTCCGGCTAGAACTGTTCTACACTTCCTGTTGGACCAAGGGGACGTTCGTTCCGACTCTATTGTTTTAACTGTTGCTTGCTAGGCTTGGTTCTTCGGGGGTTTAAAGGGGGATCCTCGAGTAGCGTCTTTCTTCTCAGTAGCGCTACTTGGGAGTAGCTTCTTTTAATGCAGGCATGAGAGGTCTTAATTTGTTATCGATGGCTGGCAAGCAGGTTCCTTCAAGGCTGCTAAATGCAGTGGCGGAAAACTTGAAAAAAATGGTACGCTTTCCCTGTGGCAGCCCAGCGTTGCCTTATTTAGAAACGTGTGTTCACACGGTAGCAGTCCTGCCCAGTTCTAACCGAGGCGACGGCTGTTTTGTGTAACGTTGCGAGGGATCTCATTTGGCACATTATTTGTAGTAGTATTACTTTGAAAGAACTACCGTATTTGGTACTTGAGTAACGGCTTTGCGCTGCATGTTCTTTTGGGTTTGTTTTTAAGTCATCCACTGCGAACCATGCGGGCCTGCAAGACAAGCGGAGCAAAATCATGGCCAGAGGACTTCCAAAGCAAAAGCCCATTGAAGGCGTTAAGGACGTCCTGGTTATAGCCTCTGGGAAAGGCGGCGTTGGGAAATCAACCACTGCTGGTAAGTCTATTCTGTTTTCTTTGGGATATTATTTCATGTAGGTCTCCATAAAGTATACATATGGCAGTTTAGATCTAGTTGAATTAGTAAATGGATATTTTAAGGCTACCTTTAAAATAAATGTAAACATCTGTCTACATTCTAACAAATTGCAATACTCCTATAAAATGCATTTAATTTAACTGGAAAGTTTTTAATTGCCTCCCCCACCAGATGTAATTCAATTTGAAATAAACAAATTAGAGTTTCATTCTCACTTTGATTCTAGCAAAGCTTGGATGGTTTCTGAGTGCAAAAATCTGAGTTTGAGGCATGTTTAACAGCTACCTTGAGGAAAGATATTTTAATTTGATCTGCTTTTCCCCAACAATTTGTATTTCAGTGTTCAGCTTATGAAAGCAAAAGTTTCCATCATAAGTCCCCCACTTTTTTGCTTTAGGCAATATAGGTTAGAGGAACAAGTTAGAGGAAAAAGTTAAAACTAAAAATTAGGAGACATTAAATAAAAGTGATTTTATTTTTCTTGATTTTTTTATTTAAGAGGAATTGTCTTTTGGCTCACTCTGACTTAAATTGTTTGTGGATCATGCTCTTACTTTTAATGGTTTCTTCACACACACACAAAGCCCCATCAAACACAGTGAGATTTGTGTCTGTATAAAAGTGCAAGCTTACTGCTGGATTTAAGGTGAAAGTATTCTTATAATATAAGTAGTATTCTTGTAAATAATTTTAAGTTCCTTGTACTGTTTCCTGGTCTGCTGTTTTGCAGTTTTATTTAAATCAGTAATGTAGACCTTTTGCTTCATTTTCTGCACTGTTAACCACAGCAGGTCTGGTTGTTAAATAACAATGAACTGAAGAGATTTATTTTGGCATAGTCATTGACTGCTTTTATTGTTGAAAGATGCTATTATAAATCAAGTCACCACTATCAAAACTAGGCATAAAGCCATAGTAATATATATGTTGCATAGTTTTCATTGACAGTGATCACAGAAAGGCAACTATTTATAATGAGGGGGCTTTTCTCACTGTAATGAATGAATATATCACAGCATTGTGTGGTATTTGTTATTATCAAATTATTAGGAGATAGCAGCTCTTCATAAGTAAATGCACTAGCACTATATATGCTTATTCATAACCTGCAATAGTTTAAACTTAGGTGCTTTTTAATGAACTGATGGCCTGTGATAACAGTTGCTATAAAAAGGAAAGTTACAGGATACTGCCATCACAAAGAAGACTTCTCAGCATGTTCTTTCTGTTTCAGTGGATATGAGCTGAGAAGTTGAGATCATTGCCTGATGTTTACAAATTTATAATGGGTTAAATGTTCTCTAGCATCTCATGTACATATGGAGGAAATAATTCAGCATTAAGGTTATTTATAGCACTATTGGAAACTGAAGCTGTATTTCCATAGATAATCTGCAGTTGTGTGAAGGAAGTATTTTAGGAAGTATTTTTGGAATTATTTTTAGGAAGTATTTTCAATTAGAGGGAGTGAGAAGTTTTCATAGAAATCCAAATAAATCCTCCACTTGACCCACAAGATAAGAGGATAGGTCCACACATGGATTCATACTTAAGTATCAGACAGTAGACAATAAGAATAAATGGATAGTATTCACCTTGAAGGAGTTTATGCAGTGAATCTATTAGCATGTGCTATTTTATTTATTATCATTATTTGTTAATTGCTTTTCATGGCTGAGCCATCACAGAGAACACATACAAAATGAAAAAAACATGAATAAGGTAGAAACAACTAAATAGATGTGCTTGTCTTAGTTCAGTTAAAGTACTGTTTTAAATGAGCTGAGTTAGGGACTTGAATACCTGCACTGAGGGTGTAGTGTCTAGAGATGTTAAAATTGGCTATTCCCTTGACAGCAGGAGTAAAGGAGTGGAATCTACTGGAGTGTCATTGTGTGGACCAGTGGCTGTTCTCTATGTTGTGCTCAGGCCAGGATGTTTTGAGGTTTTTGTTGTTGTTGTTTGAAGCAGTTTTTCGAGATGATGAGATGGTGTGGTCTTGGTGCATGATTGTACTCTGTTCACAAGTTATGGGGAAATTGACCAACTGATGCTTGTAACCATGAGAAGCTATGTGCAGAAATAATCTGCAGAACGTTGTTGGCAGAAGTTTAGGCAAGAGCAACTTACTGCAGCTGAGAATGTTGGGTTCTGGGATGTCAGAGTGGAAAAGTAGTATTGCACTCCTATGAGTTCTCCCCCTCCGCTCCTCTGGTTGTGCCCAGTTTGTCCCTACCCACATGGAAATCTAGTGAAGGCAATTGAAATGGCCAGAGGAAATAGTTACTGAGAATCCAGGAAGAGGAGTTCTTCCCCAGAGCCATCCCTCTCCCAAGGGATGTTTGGGCTGTTGAGACAGATAAAGGGCAAGAAAAGCTCTTAGGGAAGCAAGGAATGTTATACTGGGAATTTTTACCCAAACTGCAAGGGTTAAGTGATCTCTCAGTTGGCAGTTGGTGGTTCCTAGTAAATTTGCAAATTTACTTGCAAATTTTGGAATTTGCTAATGATGCAAGGCTGAGATAAAAGAACCCAGTGTCAATTATCTGACAGGTTGGGGTTTTAGTGGCCAAAGCAGTATAGGATTTTTACCAATCTTGTGAAATGTGGCAGAAACTGGAATGTAGTCAGAGTGATTGGAAAGCTCTCTTGTAGCCCTTGCCTCTGGCAGAAACACCATTTGGAAGAGTGGGGATTGATATTATGATTTCCTTTACTCCCTTCACCCAAGTTATGCAGAGCCCATGGGTATTTGTTTCAGCCTTCATCTTGGCCTGGATCCCATTTCCAACCACTGCTCTATTAAGAACAGGGTTGTAAAGTTAGTCAGAGTCATAGAGTTGGAAGCAATTCTTGAGTTTCTGGAGTCAGTGTTGGTAAAAATGTAATGGCTTCAACCCCTAATAAATTGAAAGTGTAATATAATATGACAACATTTCTTATTTCACAGATAGTAATTTGATTAACCTATTTTCAGGCTATATTTTAATTTCACATATCAGTGAACATGGCAGCCCATGAAAAAATTCATACAGGCAAAAAAGTGTCAACAAAGTCAGCTGTTTTTGAACACTACAGTAATAACAGATGGGAAATATTATGTGTGTACCTATGTTATAGAATATGATCATTGTGAAAAAGCATGTGTTGCAAGCATTAGTAGTTTTTGTAGTTCTGATAAAAATGCATCTACAAGAGCATCAAATTTAAAAAGACACTTGCAGCATTTTTTAGGTTGAGTGCTTTCAATCAATATAGGAAATAAATATTTAGTATATTTATTTCCTATATTGATATATAAGTAAAGGAGTCAGAGTTGAAGGTACCATAAATTGCAGAGTCAGGATCAGAATCGAAGGTTTTATGTACTGGCTCCACAGCCCTGGTTAGGAATGCCTAAGACATTGCTATTTACTACAAAATGCATAAGTTTTGCTTCCTGTCTGTTGCAAAAAATATGAGAGACTGCTGGAGTGGGGCATTTAACTTCCGTTCCCTGTCATCATGAGATTAATGGGTTGGTAGAACTGTTGAATCAGACAATTGGCAGTGGGTGAATTTATGCTTGGAACAGCCATTGCTCTACTTAACTGTCCTTACCAGGATGCCCCACAGGAGAATCTAGGGCTTTCCTAGACTGAAGCTGGGACAAAAGCTGCATGCTCTCTAGCCATGTAAAGGCCAGAAAATATGTGTGTGGGGGGGAGTTGAATTCTAGCCCATAGTTGGTGGTGGCCTTTATGCAAAATTTACAAACAATTCTGAAGGACATACAAAAAATTGTACATAACCCTTTTTATTTGAACTCGGCAGCTGTTGCACTTGGTAACTGCTTTGGTCAAAATTTTCTAGTAGCTGAGCTGATCTAATTTGGCATTGTAGTCCATCAATTCATCTGTGTCCCACTAAGGGACAGAAATTGTTAATGTTTACATGCTGACAGTCCACAATTCATTGGCTTCTTGCTCAGCAGTGGAACAAAATCTTGTGCTTTTATCCTAGTCAGCTTTGCAGGGCTGTGTCTGATTAGGCTATTAATGACTGTTTCTGTAATATTACTGGTAAGATAGGGAAACCCCCCCAAATAATCTGCTGTCTCTAATTTAATGAGGAAACAACGTATATGGGAATGGAACCTTTTTTCAAACAAGTGCCATATCCATCATAGGGCCTAGCAGTATGGACTTGCTTTAAATTGTTAAAAATGTTTTAAATTTTTAATGTAATTTCATGATGTCTTATACTTTATCTTTGTTTTATTTACTGTTGTACATTGCCTAGAGAGCTTCAGCTAGTGGGTGATATAGAAATAATATAAGTAAATCCCGTGAGGTAATTTGTCAGGAGGTGCACAGTAATAGCGAGTAGGGTGGGAGTTGGAAGCAGACAGAGGACTTTTTCTTCTTTTTCTCTTTCTGCCAGCATGCTGCTGCAGGAGGGACAGATACTTTTTTCCAGACATCTGAAATTGCTGTCAGAGGGTTCCTCACATTCCACTTCCACTACTCAGTCTGTTTTGGATATAGCCTTGACCTCTTTCTCTCTCTCTAGGCTTCCCCCAGCAATATGGAATGAGGTTTGGGGCCCTCTGCAACAATCAACCATAGGTTGTCCACTTCCGCCTAAACATTATAGAAAATACTTCACTAGATAATGTTATTCAGCATTACGATTTGGACTAGAGAACTTCCAAGTCATTAATTATGTCCAGAATCTTCAATCCAATGTAGGCTCCTTAAAGTATTTCTTTTTTCTTGAAGATGATCACAACTGTTGAGATACTGGTGGTGAAGGAATTTGCTAACCTTGATTCCTGCCTCTTTTTTTCTCAGTGAATGTAGCCCTTGCACTGGCAGCAAATGATTCAGTAAGTAATAATTATTATTTCAGTATTAATAAGCATCTTAACAATTTGCTTTTAAGCTCAGATTTTTAGTGTTTGCTTCTTCAACAATATAGTGGTTTCATGGATGAATTCAGATGATGCAGTGGAAAATGCTTGCCATTCTCTTTGAGAAATCTTACCAGTAAGAATCTGAGATGGGTGTGAGATTATGATTTTTTTCAACTGTGCCCATACATCATGAGAAACAACTCTGTATGGTTTCCACACTTCGCTTTTTTTTTTTTGCGTGGATGCGCCTGACAGATGATCAGGTTTCTTTGGTAACTCACCTACCTCCTGCCATCTCCTTATGTCTCAGTCCTTCAAGCTATATCCCGAGAGACACTGTGGGGAGAAATGAGGCTCCCATCTTTGACAGCTACAATCACGACTCAGGTTTGACTCATTGTGGCTGTAAAGCATTCACCGATGTGCAAACAGAGCAGAGAACCCTGAAGCACAGCAGAAAGGTTGGCGGAGCTCATCAGGCACCCTCACCTCCTGCACCAGAAGGAACCACAGAAGCAAGAGTGGGTGTGTGTGCGTGATTCACATCCAGGGGAAAGGAGGGGGTGAGAAATCACCCAGGCAGAGATGCAGAAAGGAGCAGTGCCGTTCAGTTTCTTCCCCCTCTGCATGCTCCGGAGGGAAGTCTCACATGTGCATGAGTGTGTGGGAGGGGCAAGAAGCCCTTCATGCACATGAGTGGTGAGAATCAGCTGGATGTGGCGCCTGGTTGCTGGCAGTGCCGCTCAGCTGATTCCCTGCTCATCCCCTTTCTCACATGCCAGAGAAGTATCCCCAACCTGGCATTCACCCAAGCACCCTTCTGGTGAGCAGCTGTGATGAAGGGGGAGGCAGTGCTGGTCCGCTGTCTTGCTCCCACATGCCAGAGAGGTGTCTCCTGTGAAGCAGATGGGAGGTGGAGATGTCTCTGACAAGCAGGAGCAAGAACAGGGGCAGCAGCAGGGGAATCCACAGAGTTGTACAGCTTTCATCTGGGAATCACTGGCCAGCTGAACTTCACTTCTCCCTCAAACACTGGAGAAATGATGTTCTCCTTTCCCAGTGCCAACTAGTTGATTGTCCAATCATGCTTGAAGGAAGATCTTTAGACTAGGAGGTGGGTGGTGTGGGGACATCTCTGACAACTGAGCAAAAGGACAATTATCTCTGTCTGGCTTGCCATTTGGCAAGAGTGGCAAAGAGCTACTCTTGCCAAGTGCTGGTTATGGGACTATGATAAGTTGTGTCCATTCATGGTTTCTAAAATCCAAATATACCATTCTGAAACACTGCAATAGGGTTGAGATGACACAGCATTCCAACAAAAGTTGTTTAAAAAAACCTGCTTGTGAAGCTGTGCAAACTTGCCCATTGTTTACTACTGTGCTAAATATATTGGACACCACTTGTACATTACAGCCTTAGAGTTCAGTAATTGATCAGGTAGTTACTTTACATTAAACAAATCTCTATTTTTATTCACAAGAATAACCTGACTATTTAGGAATGTGCATTTCACTTTATTAGTTTGGTACTTTGTTTTGCCTTTTTGTACTGGACTTGAATTTCAGTTTTATAGTCTTTTTAGCAGAACGTTCACAAGTCCCTGCATCATTGGTCCAAGACACAATCTAGACTTTTCAGCCAGCTGTGGAGGTGAGAGATTTTGAATTGGTCTCTTTGTCATAGTCAGATCATGGCTGCTTTTCCATTTTGCAACTGCTAAGTTGTTCTGTTCCCATAAACTAATGGATTGGAATGGGTTCCAGCGGAGCTTTTCAGTATGATATAGTTGGGTATGCTGTCAAACTTCTGCGGATGTGTGGATCAGAGAAATGGCCTGGGTAGTTCATACCATTGCTGAAAGCAACGAACCAAAATAGAAGACAGCTCCAGTGCAAATGCAGAAAAGCTCCTGGCAGGTACCATTGAACACTGGCCTGTGCCTGTGCTTAGGTATGTTCAAGGGCAGTGAATATAGCAAAGAAACATTATTTACCTCTGTTGTGTCCTTTGTATGTGCTGCCTAATGGAACTTTTCAGTGTCATTCAGTGTGTATTACTTGTAGGTTATAAGATTTGCTGTGTTTTGTTTGCAAGTCACTTCTAAACTAAAATCTCTTATATCCACCAGAACGTAGACTCCAGGGTTACAGCAGGAGAATCGGTGAAATATACAGAGAATAGTGCTGTCTAGTTTTGTTGGACAAGTTTCAGTTAAAGGTTTTTTTTTTTTACCATGTTGGAAACTTCCTAGAGATCTTTGGCTATTGGGTCTATTAAAATGCAACAAAAGACATGAAGAGACTACCAAAAAGACTTGTGCCAGTAATTCCTGGCTCATAGCTTAGTATCTAAAAGAGTGTTTCCCAACCTGGTGGCCGTTAAATGTGTTGTACTCCATCTGTTTTCACTGCCAGTATACTTGTTGCATTATGGCTAGCTTGGGCTGTATGATGAATTAGTGCGCTATAGTGAGTAAAGGACTCGTGCTGTTTGTGGCTGGCATTTAAAGAAATAAAGCACAATCCATCTGAATGAGACCAAAATGTATTTTACATAGGCTAAGTCTTTCAGTAAGCAAGCATAATATTGAACTAAAGCTGATGAAGTAAGATTAGAGTGCTCAGCGTGGATTTACTAGTATATTGCAATGAAAAGTTTCTTGAAAATTTGTCAGGTTTTCAGGGACTGGAAAAAAGGGAAACAATTTAGGGAGAAATAATTCAAGAGAAACAGATGTTTCATTAATGTTTTATATAGAAGTAAATTTTTAAAAATCAGTGTATTGGAATTAATTACTTGATTGACGCTAATGGGAGTCACCTGGCAAGTCCTCAAACAGAGCATATAAAATGTTTCATAATTAGTGCTTGGTATCACAGACAGTGCAGTTCACAGTAGAGACACAATAGGTTGAGCAGTGTAGCTCAGTCTATTGTAACAGATCATCGTGGTTAACAGCAAGCTGTATCTGTGGTAGTTTTGCTGCTTCAGTGCTCCTTAGGAAAAATTAAAGTTCTGCAACCATTCTTCAGTTTGTTTTCTCTTTAGTAAAAATAAGGGGTTTCCCAAGCATTTACTGATTTTGTAGTTTGCATGGTAAATGAGGTAAATGGCAAGGCTAAGAGTGTGGAGAGCATCTGGGAAGTGTAGAATAATGCCACTTGATCTCACTGTGGCCTTACATTGTCCTCAGGATTGGACCCACACCTGCAGCAGCAAGATAAAGATAGGTGGTTACCTTGCACAGCTGTAATAAGAATGGCTGAGATAATGTATATGAAATGTGTTGTGAATACTACATAAATACCAAATATTATTTTTATAAGCCTGGAATTTAACCCTTTGCTTCCTGAGTACAACTCTTCTTCCAGGAACTAAAGCTCCTTGCATAAGTGGAACAAAAATTGAGGGTTTTCAAGGGAGATATAACAGTAATATATCTGTTTGTTTGTTTGTTTATCACTGTCTTGATTGTCATAACAATAAAGAATGTCATGACATTGAAAAGCAAAATGCCTCATGTTTAAATTTAAATACATAATATACAAGGGAAATTGAGGCAATGGATTTGCCTTTATTTCAGCTTTGAAATGTAATGAAACCTTATTTAGGAAGATTAGGCATGCTAAATTTGTTCTTGTAATCAGACATAAGGCATGGGATGTCTTTTTTAGATTGAACTGGTGAGTGAATTTCATTTTAGTCACACATGGTATAAAGGAAGTGGTATTGCTGAACTTTTCTATGACTGAGAAAGAACAGTAAGAATCTATAGTATATAGACTTTCTCTTTTGAAAAGAGAGATTACATTCCCAAGATTTTGGTTAAAATGCTACATTCACCTTATCTTTATTTCTTGGCAACACCTTGAAGCTGTTTCTGATGGGCAGATATGTACAAATTGATGTGTTCAAAATACACATTTCAAACTATTGTTCACAAAATATTATACACAGTTGTAAATCAGCATTACAGGAATGTTGTGGGCTGTATGTTCCTGAATGGAGAACTATATGCACAACTTTTCTTCTGCCTGGGGTTTTTAAGTTATAAATTTGTCTTGTACTTGTATTCCAGACTAGTTGAGTGAGTTAGAATCTTGTGTGCACATTTATATATGAATCTTAATACTCTCCAATTGTTATACTGCCTTCTGGCTTAGTGACTCCATAAGACATATCTAGACATGGTTTCTTGGGCTTTTGGGTGGACGACTATGTGTTAAACCAGAAATGTGAGAAACTTGCAAAAAGTAGAACATTTATGGTTTCCTCCTATTCCTTTTATAGTTGCTGTTGGAGTTCTATAGACTGGGCAGATGTTTTATGGAATGAATATGTATCTGTGCTTTAGTGACAGTGTGTACCATTTTGTAGTGGCTTTCTTAAGTCCACACAGGTATCATTGGTACAGCTGTTTTCAGTATTCAAACTCCAAAACAGGTCTAAGAAACCATTTGTGGCTGTCTCTCATTATGGATAAAATAACTGAATTGATGGAACAGTTCTGCTTCAATAACACATATAAAGGTCATGCCATGTCAAGTATTGCTTTAAGCAAATGGAACATTTGGGCTACTCCTGGGTTACTAGATATGTAACAACTTTGAGTTACCTGATAGTTACAGTTGGCTTAGTTAATTAGTGGCAAGAGTGACTGCTTTTTTAAAGACTGTATTGAGAATTTCTGCTGCTTCCAACCCCCTCCTACCCTGAAAGTAATAGGCTCTACACTAGTATCTTCTTAATTGCCTGTTTAGTTTTGACAGCACAATCTTTTTAATCCCTTTGAAATGGCAGTAGCCAGCCAGTTCTGCTCCCGCAGGAGCCCTCCAAGGAACATTTGGCTCTTCTGCCAGGCTGACTTGCATTCATGCTAGGGCAACTGTTTTACAAATGCTACATTGCCACAGACAATTTTTTATAGCAGAAACAACCCAAATTAATAGAAGCCAGCCATAATACATCAAGATTGTTTGTTTATGAACAGAGTATTTTAGTGAGCAAACACCAGCTGTGTGTGACGAAGCATGGCACAAATCCAGTTGAGGAAACTATGCTTATGTTTTCTCCATGCAGGGAAACTGTCTAGTCAACCTGCTGTAGGAATCCCTTTTTCTAAGGATGACTGTGATGTCCCATTCTTTGTACTCTGCACATGCTTGAGGCTCCCACAAAATGGGTGTAAAAACAGCATAGAAATATATATGTATAGGAATATACCTACATAGTTTGCAGCAGTAATAAGTGATCTGTTCAGCACTGGAGATCATATAAGATGGCAGAAAGGACTGCACCTAATATACTTGTGTGCAGTCAGCATACTTTGTATTAGAGCCTGGGTATACAGGTAGGTCTCAGTTAATGCAGATAATGAAGCCCATGAAGTGGTCTCATTATTCGAATTTGCACTATTTGAAGGCATAATTGTATGTAAAATATGGTGATTGGTTTCAGCTTGATGGAACTAGGCAATTAAAAATTTTAAATGTACTTTTTAATATGTCTATTAATGCAGTATTACAGTAAAGGATAAAAAGAGTATACGTATAATTTAAATTTCTTGTTAACAAAGTCACCGAGTAGTTATACACACTACTGAACTAGATGCTTTGCACAGTGTAATATAGCATTAATGTAGTTATTGCATGGCCTGGCAAACTGTTGACTATAAATCGATATAGTTAAAATACAATTGCTTTAATGGCACACTTCTTGTTTGTGCAATGAACCATCAAAAGGATAAGACGAGCCTCTTTTGTCTCTGCCTGATTCCCTCTATTTTGCTGCCACTTTCTTATCTATGATTCACAAACTTTTTTATAATTGTGCACACACAAAATAGCAGCAGATAAAGCCCTTCCCTATCTTTATTTTCTTATGTCTATGAAAAGGGTGGAGTGGGAACTAGTTTAAAGAAAACCATAGAGTTCAGAGACAGGTAGAGCAACCCTTTGGGGTTGCATCTAAAACCCCAACAGTGCCTGGTAACAAAAGCTGCATATGCACTTGCTTTTGGAAAATCTTTGAGAGAGGGTGATCACTCGAAGTGAGAGTGAATCAGTTTCACAGATGAAGAAGGGCACACTCCCATGTATGTTTAACAGCCCTATTCTAAATCCAGTTTCCATTTACATGTATAGATGCTCTTCTATACTTGCTATATAGTGCATCCTTGCTTCATCTGGTAGACCAGCACATCTGAAAGGCATAACTCCCATTTTCCCTAGTCAACACTGATCACAGTTGCAGGGAATTATGATAATGTTGTAATCCAACATATCTGAGGGCACCAAGTAGGGAAAGGCTCCTGTAATATATTAATTTACTCTGCATCATCCTTATTTGCACTGGCCTTAGAATTATGGTATGTTAGGAAAATGGTCCCTTCTTAACTTGGAGATTTAACTTACGGAATTCAGACCGAAGGAGCTAAAGAATGGCCATTCTGGTGCTCATGTGTGCTCACCAGTATATATTTTTAAAGGTTTCTCATCAAAAGGCAATATTGGATGAAGTGGGGAAATAGTACTACCAACAAGAAGTACCAGAAAATCAAGACTGATCCTGGTAACAAAGCCAAACTACTTTCAGTAATGAACTCTAGAGGAATAGGCAGCCAGCAGAGGGAGCTCAACAAACCAAATTATCAGCTTCTCCATTTTTCCTGCTATGATCCTCTGGTGATGACATCATTAAACATATTTTTATATACACATGTCTTATTAACAACATAATTCATTTAAGGGAAAGAAAATGGGAAAGTACAGAGAAGAATACTGGGCAGTTCACTTTCCAAGAATTCTTAAATGTGGATATAGGCTTACAAATGGACAAATGTTTGATACAATAAAAATTAAAGCAGTTTCAAGGGATAACTTGTATATGGCATGTCTATCTTCCTTTTTGGGTGGCTGAATGTGGTATCTTAAATTATTGCAAAGTTGGAAAAAGAGAACGTGAGCAAAACTAATTGCCAGATTAAGAGACATATGACATGAATATTAAATGCAGAATTAAGAAGGTTTTCCTGGATCTATTGCAAGACTACTAATTTCAGTTTAAAATCCCAAAATGTTTGGGCCTGCCTGCCTTCATTCAGTCAAAGCTTTTCTATACCATCCTATTACAGAAAGTCTCAGGACTTCATGTTGCATGTTGGTAAAAGCATCAAGATTGTTGTACATATGCAACCATTCCAATGAATAAAGAAATGAAAATATTTGCTTATTTGTGTTTATCTTTGTGCGTTTGAATCCTCTCACTGTAGTATAGGTCAGCATTTCATAGACTCATTTAAAGCTTCTCTGCCAATATCCTTAAAAACAGGCCTCACTAAAAGGAATTAAGTCTGCAGGAGATTAGCAGAAGAGAAGATCCAGGAGAATTACCAACTAAACTCTTCTGTATCATCCCAAACCTCTACATTGGCATTATCTCACCCACAATAAATTGGTCTATCTGTCCATTAAGAACAAGGACATTGAGACAGGATAGTCTAGTACAGGCAAGCTAAATGAAGTAACCCAGGGGCATTTAAGGTTTTTTTCCCCCCAGAGAAGTTGTAATGATGTCCACCAACATGCATGACTTTAAAAGAGGATTAGATTAATTAATAAAGAGTAAAATTTTCAAAGGCTTTGAGGACTGACTTACCTCACTTAGGAAGCATATTTAAGTTTTGAAATGTGTGCAGTATTCACAGATGCCATTGTCAGTCTTATCTCCAACCTTTGTTTGGTCTGTCTTTTGTTATGTTGGATTCCAGAGTCCACTCCAGAATCTTTGCCTGTTAAAATGAGAGAACTTTTACACTGAAAAATAGTGCTAGTTGGGTTAAGGACAAAGTAGGCAGATCTCCAAATATTTATATTTCAAACTATAATTAGTTGATAAAGTATTAGGGTGACTATTTGAAGGGGCTTGATTAGCTGCAAATGCAGATAAAAGAAATGAGTCATGAATCTTCATAATCAGGTAAATTATGTGTTTTGTCTGTGAACAAAGGGATTTGAAAATGGTGTTCAAGTCTTTGAAATCTGGCATGAAAATGTGACTTCCGAATCTTTTAAATTGTGGCTTTCGTGGAGTAGACATGAAACAGCATAATCTGTCAGAGTAACTCCAATGGGATTTTAAAGAGCTTTGTACAGTATAAAGAAACATACTTTTTAAAAAGAGTGCTAAATGAGATATTTGCTTTGATCTGCATGATTACCTAAAATGGTACTGTCTCCCAATTGACATGTACATCAAGAGCTTCAGAAAAAGGTATTGGTGGATTGTGCTATCATGATGTTAAGCTATGACTGTGAGCAGACAATTGTTCTCGTATTACAGTCTTGAAGATGGTATGATAGAAATATCATTGCTCACAAAAACACACTGATTTTTCTGCTCCAGTGTAGTTTTTACCAAACGTATGTGCATTTGTGTCCTGCAACATCTCTGCTACACCTCTGTTCTTTGAAAATCTAGTGTCAGTATGTGACCTGTGCTTATCACAAGACTTCTTCACATTTCAAAGACATAATAAATATTTTCACTTTATCCATTCATACTGTCTGAAGCAGCAAAGTTGGTACCAAGAGCTTGTTAGACGTGGGCCAGCCCATGACATTTATTTGAGTCACAGAGGTAGGGTTGAGGTAAGTATTAGTGCTGGACTTAAGATATCCTCTGGTAACACAGCTAGTTTATGTTGGCTGTTCATTAATTTTCACACCTCGTTCAGGTTGCTGGTTCTCACCTTTATTGGTTTGAGACCACATTATCTAAAGCATTACCTTACACATCTGTGAATCTGTCAAGGCATTAAGATCAGTGTCAAGAGGCCCTGTATTTTGACCCATCAGCAAGTACCCACCGTTAAGCTAGAGGTTACTGATGAGGCTTTTCCAGTGATCAGGGGTTGGACTCAGCACTAGCTTTCTTTTCTAGGTGGAGTTGCTACATTTTCAGTGATAATTTAGATAAACGGAAACTCACTTATTGTCTAATAACCAAGAGCATTGTATAATCTAGTTCCAAGCTGTGTTTTGGTGTTTCTTTGCTTTGGTATGTCTGAATTATTAGTCTCCAGAAAGGTTCACATTGAATAAGAGCATTTAAAAATAGAAGTGTTTATTGCTGATAATGAAGCCCTCCTTTTAAATAATATGCATCTTAAAGGTGCAATCCTGTGCATATTTGGACAGGAAAAAAGTCATACAACTGGTATCCTAGAACTTGTTGGATTTGTTTCTATTGAAATGTACAAAGCATTTTGCCCCAATTTACTCTTTTCTCTGGCACTTTACTGGACTTGCAAATCATGTAGTTATATCAAAAGTGCATCTCACAAGCAGAAAGACATCTCCATTTGGATGAGACCAGCCTCTGGATTCCAGTGATTCCCTGCTCCTAAAGGAGCTTCCTGTACACCATTCCATTTCTTTATTCTGTAGTGAACAGAGGCCAGAAAAGCACCTCCCCCCGGGGTGTGTGTGTGTGTTTCAACTCTTATAGCAGTACATTGTGTACATTTTCATGATGCCTTAAGTCATTTTGAAAATACCCACCCGGGGAGACTCTTGGGTAGGTCAAGTGGGTGGTGTTTGAAACACTAAAGGTAAAGTAAATGTAAAGGTTTCCCCTTGACGTTAAGTCCAGTCATGCCTGACTCTAGAGGGTGGTGCTCATCTCCATTTCCTAGCCAAGGGAGCCAGCGTTTGTCTGCAGACAGTCTCCGTGGTCATGTGGCCGGCATGACTAAACACTGAAATGCACAGAACGCTGTTACCTGCCCACCAAAGTGGTACCTTTTCATCTACTTGCATTTGCATGCTTTCGGACTGCAAGGTTGGCAGGAGCTGGGACGGAGCAATGGGAACTCACCCCATTGTGCAGATTCGAACCGGCGACCTTTTGATCAACCAGTCCAGCAGCATAGCGGTTTAAACCACTGCGCCACCTGCAGTCCCTTTGAAACACTACTGTGTAGTGATTCCTGATGTGATGGGGATGAAGATACTTTCCTCTTCAAAAAGAGTGACAGTTATTACATGGAAGCACAATGGTTACTAGAACCAGTTGGAAGACTTGTCTTCTAACATTTCTTAGGTGTGCAAAGTCAGCGTTGCATCCACTGCACCCAGCTTCCGCCCTATTGGATTGTTGTTGCTTAGCATAGCTCCTGCAGAACTCCCCCCGCTCAAAAAAAGTACAGGATAAAGAAATATATTAAAATGCCGGTAATGCATACCTACCAGGAAATTTAATTCTGTGTTTTTTCTCAGAATTTGGGTTTTCTTGGCTTATGTCTTTGGGTTTTTCTCTCTACTCTTTAGTGTTGTGCATTACACAATCCTTACTAAAGACAATTTATTTATTTAAGATATTTGTATGCCGTCCTTTGCATTTAAGGTGCTGCTAGAAGTGGTACACTGTCTCAACCTTAACATGCACCTCAAACTGCATTTATCCTCTTTGTAAACACCCAAGAAAATAATTTATAGTTTTCCAAAGTCATTTGGTTGATTGTTTAACCACTCTTATATACTGAAAACATTCCTAATGTTTTATCTAATCCTTCCTTCTGGCAATTTATTGCCTACTGTCCAACAGTGTGTAATAACTGAGAGCTATTACAATCCATCATCCTGTTTGCTATCTCTTTTTAAAACCTTATAGAAGTGTAAAGCTGGAACAGACCTGAAGGTAATAATATTGGTTCCCCTTAATAGAACAGCCTATATCCTTTAAGAAATAGAGTGCTGCAAAAAGAGATCAGAAGCTTCTAATGTGAACTGTGCCTGCAGGGTAAAAAGTTGCTAAGCCAAACCTAAAAGAAGTAAACTGTGCCAAATGTTAAACAGAAGATAATGCCTGCCTCTCCTGGCCTCCAATGTTCTTTTGTGGTTCCAGTTTCAGAATTGGCTAGATCTGTGTATAAAAACAACATAGTAAATTACAGTTTCTTGATAAATCTAGTATAGTCATTCTATTTGAACAAAAACACAAGGGAAGTAACTAATGAAATTTATTTATAGAACTCATTAGCATATTTTGATATTTAAGTGAGCTTCAATGGTTTCTGGTGGCTTGCTCACTACAAAAAATAGTTGTCTGGCTTTTGGTATACCTTATTTCTTTCTCACTGTGCTAATTTATCACCACTGATTGAAGTTAGCAATGGGTCACTGTGACTTTTGTCTTTGACTCTGCTTAAAATGTCATGTATGAAAATCTGCATGAACATTCAACTGTAAATATTTTTAAACAGAATTCCTTTCAAAGTACATATTTAAGTGTTTTATTCTAAAATGCACATTTTGGTATGAGCCAAGAACTATGTAGTAGAATTCAAAAAGGAAGTTGAGTATAAGTCTTAGTAGATTTAAAGGGGCATACTTCCTGACTAATTAGTAACCATCATGAAATTATAACCAGAATTAACATTTGTCACATTTTTCAAAATTCCTAAATTTTCCCATTATTTGATGAATGATATGATCGTCCTTGTATTTTCATCCACAGACAAAAGTAGTTGGCTTGCTTGATGCTGATGTATATGGGCCCTCAATACCAAAAATGATGAATTTGAAAGGAAGTCCAGAAGTGACACCAAGTAAGTTATATATCACTTTTCTCTTTCTCATTAAAAGCTACTCAATGGAAAATATGCAGTTTTATAAGTGTAAAGGAAACATGTTGACCCTTAGCCCTATGGACCATAGCAAGTTTGGCAGTTCCCTGCCAGGGCTCTGGAAGCTTCTTTTAAGATTGGTACAGAATAAGATCTCATTCATCCATGATTTAGTATTGGATGAGTTAGCTGATCTGGCATGTACTACCAAGATTTGGGTGGGTGAACAGACAGGAGTTAGTCTCTCCCAGTTGTGCCTTCTGATGGTACAGCATCAGAGTAGACTTGAAAGTTGTGGGAGAGCCATTGCCATGGTCTATAGAAATTCATTATTTCTCTCTAGGCACCTTGTGTATCTGATTGCTGGTCTGGAATGTCTGCAGCCTGTGGTGGGACAGTGGGGCAGACTGGAGAGTCTCCTGTTTTGCTGCCCACTCTGCAACCTTTCAGTCTTTCTGTGTAAGCTGATGGGATCCCCCTGGGCTGTTGTTCTGGGAGATTTCAGCATTCATACTGAGGGCATCTTGTTGGGTGGCTCAGGATTTCATGGACTCCATGACAACCTTGGGATTGTCCTATCATGCTTCTGGTCCAACACATGCAGCAGCATCACTCTAGCCTCCGTCTCACTTGTTTCCTTGTGACCAATTTGCTAGAAAACCAGGGTTCTGAAGTGGATCTACTTTGTGAGGAAGGCATTGAGGAATTGTGTCTGCTGCCCTGGTCATATCTCTATTTCAGAGACTGACCAGAACTTCAGCAGTCACCCGCTGAAGCAATAGGAAAATCCCCAAGAGCTATTAGGATACCATGCAGTTCTATCAGTCCTTCAGGCAGACCATCTTAATCAGCCCTCCATACTAGCAGAGGTTCTGAATGCCAGTGAGACTAAACCCCATCAGGTACTGATCTGTCCAAGGCAACAGAACTACAGAGAGTTCCTCCCCTTTCAAATCACTATCATCCTATCCAGCACAGGAAACAAGCTTCAGAGTGCTCCCTGCAATATGGGTGGGGCCAGATACCATTTGGGACAGATCTATTATTGTCATGGTGGACATGAAGTCTTGAGCTGCTCCTGACCAGGCATTGTTCACATATATGTTGAAATCCCCCAGCAGAATAAGCCAAGGGGTCTCCAACACAAACCCTGTAGCTACATTAGTTAGCTCAGCAAGGAAGGTTGTTGAGCATTGGGTAGATGGTACACCAACGGAATCCCTGTTCAGTCTTGGTCACCCACCTTCAAATATGCACACTTGAATCCAGCAGACTGGGGATAGGGCATGTGACCAGAGGGATACAATCCTAATAGGCCACTGCCACTGCACCTTTCAAACCCCCAAGTCTTTCCTAGTGCTGGACAGGGTACCCTGAAGGCCAGATTTGGGAGAGATTAATCTCCCACCCACCCAGCTTCATCCAACCAGTAATACAGGCCAGGTCAGCATGCTTATGCATGATAGCTCTGGATAGCAGTTGTTTTATCCCTCACTTGCCTGCCATTCATCGGCCTGTAACAGTACTGGTTAATCTTTTTGTAAAATCTTCACTAATGGAAAAGTCAAAGCCTGGCAAAGATCTGTTTACAAGTCCTTGTGAATTGCATGACATGTGAACAAGCATAGGAATATAAGAATTTGCCTTATACTGAGGCACACTCTTGGCCAATCTAATCCACTGTTGTCAACACTGATTGGCAGCTACTCTCCATGGAGTTCAGGAAGGAATTTTCCCTGCCCTACCAGGAGATGCTGGGAATTGAATTTGGGACCCTCTGTTGCCCATTCTTAGGGTCATCATAAGTTGGAGAGAGCAATAACAGCTGTCAAAGTCAGTCTTCTTATGAGATGGGGTGAATCCTCTGCTTGGTAAGAAATTGGAGTTCACATATACTTTTTGTAGGTTATCACATTGCATGTATACCACCCCACCACCTTTCCTCCCCTTTGCAAGGAAATGAAGATGGCTTACAAAGTTCTCTTCTTCTCCATTATCTCCTCACAACAACAACCCTAGGGGGTAGGCTAGGAAAATCTGTGACTGGCCCAAGGTCGCCCAGTGAGTTTCATGTATGGGTGGGGACTGGAACGCAGATCTCACAAGTTCCAATCTAACACTCTAACCATCATGCCACACTGCCTCTCTTTATTATAAATTGCATAGGTTGAAAATGGATATTGTAGCCAAGCTGCTTCTCTATTAAAATGGAGTGTATGTATCTGCCTCATAACTAAAATCTATACAAAGGCACAAATGTGGCTCTTCACAGGCATAGCAACCTGGTTTTAGGGTTCTCTTCCTCCTGATTGAGCTCTCCTTGTTCATATTTTCATAAATTTATTATTAAGTTCTTCACTCTGCTGTAATCTCCAAACTCATTCAGCTACCATAGAATCCTGCTTCCTCTAGATATTGATATGGGATGGCCAGCACTGCATGCCTGCACTTACAGTTAACAGAAGAGGGTTTCATCTGAGTGTTCATACAATGCTGAAATATTCCTTGTGTGATGCATGCAGTAATGTGGCAACACGAACAACACCAATGATTGGTTGACAGACCAGGATTGTGCACTGGGAGGAGTGGAGAGTACACCTTTTTGTGTGCTTAGCATGTGAGTGCCCCTTCTAACATATGGATCCCTTGACTGGTGTCTGCTTCAATTCCACATCCTGACTGATCCAGCCTAAATTTGTGGAATGGGACAAAATGCCACTCAGGTGATTGGGACATAAATCCATAGAATTGCCCTGTTTCACATGATGTCTAAATGGTCAGTGGGAAAGAATGCTGTCATGTTACCTGCTAACCCTGAAGTCAAGATGCTCAAGTCAAGTTTTGAGACAGGTTCTGAGCTTACCAGAATTTCCAGCCAAGTTACAGCCAGACATACAATTTTGGGGTCTCCTGAGGTTGGTTCCATAGATAGGCATTTGGGCTGGGGGTGCTGTCCAGTAGAACTTGTAAAAGTCCTTCTTCACTTCTAGATGATACAATCTAACAACATAGCAGGATCCTCCAGTAGATTTTTGAAGGGAGAGTGTCAAGCTATACTTTGCTAATTACCTTGAACTGTCATTCAGGCAATATAGTGGTGTTTGATTTCATGCCAAGACCAGATGTTGCAAAGTAGGCTAAACTGGGCTACCTACGCCTCAGAGAAAAGAGCAATGAGACAGGCTGGGCTAGGACAAGCCAGGTGGATGAGAGACCCGAAGAAAAAACAATTGACATTCTCCAGCTTTTTTGAACTACGGCTAGCATAATTCCTAAGCATTAGCTATCCTGTTTGGGGCTGATAATGGACATAGTTTTAAAAAATGTGAAAGACTTACCCTTGAACTGGCCAATTTTCAGGTTGGAGCACTGGGAAGCCCTCAGTTGGCTCCTGGCTCTCTCTCTCCTTATGGATTGTGTCAGGGCAGGGGAAGGCTCCACAGTGGAGTTGAGCCAGAGCCTGACAAATGATTTTTTTTCTTCCTTGGAATATTTTCTAAGGCAATGCTCCCAAGGCACTTCAGGTTTTCTGTCATTCAGTAAGCAGTATGAAGAAACTCCTCAGCAAGCCAGATCTAAAAGTGTAGTTTCACCAGAACCTCACCCCACCTAGGGGAGTTAAGATGCCCTTATTTTGGCTATTTGATAAGATGATAAAACAAGAGTGAAAAAATGGACTAGGGCAAGATCCTTTTCAGTGTAGTCAAGGATATGTGTTCCAGCACTTGCTGGAAGTAATAAGAGGCCCCAGAGACTACCACTGGTTGATTCCCAGTAGCAGCACTGTCCTAGTTTTGACATCTTAGAGATTTTATTCTCAAGTATGTTTAAAAATAAATTCAGTGTTTAGTCTTTGCAGTTGCAAGAAAAGAATTGGCTGGATTAAAACCTGAGTGTAAATTTACATAAGGGTAACTTGTTGAATTTGTAGGCAGAAAATAGCAAGACCCTCAATGGAGCTGTCCCAGGCTTATACCAGTACTTGCTTTCTTTATACGAAAAGGGTGCACTGTCCCATTAAAACATCCATTCAAAAGCACAATGATTATAATTCAGATATTGTTGCTAACTCTCCTTCTATGTTAGTGTTAAAAATACATAATCAGCAATGTGCATTATTTATTGCTTTGTTTGCAAGCTTGTGATGAATAGAGATAATATTGTGACTTTACATCCTTAAATTGTGGTGACTGGTGGCAAAATGTTTCTGTTAGGCAGAATATGGATGATCTTTCAAAAAAATCTATGTCATCCCATGGATTTGTTTGTGGCTGCCCTTTTGTGTGTGTGTGTGTGTGTGTGTGTGTGTGTGTGTGTGTGGCGGGGGGGAGTTACTTATGACATCATGTTATAAGCCTTTGAGGAATTCGAAGTCTTCTTGGCTGTAAGGTGTTAGACTTTCAATAAATACAGAACTATCTACATCTTGGGATGTGGTCAGTCTTTGGTGTTTGCACTGGTGTATGATTTCCATTTTTTGGAAGGTTTGTTCCAAAAGGGTTAGGTTTGGTTTGAAGGTGTCACTGGACACTTGGTTGTGTTCATTGCAACAGGTTAATATGATTATCCTTCTGGAAACTACAATAAGGTATCTCTTATTTAGAGTTTATATACGCATAAATGTTAGCATAAGTGTTAAATGGTAAAGAAATTCAGGGTTCCCTCTAATATGGTTGCCTGTAACTCTCTGAATTCACAGGATTATAGATATTCAGTTGACCATGGGAGGAGCGTGGAGGCAAAGGTCACCTCCACACTTGCCCAGTCCTGGAAAAAACATGGATGTCTGTTTTTGGACATCTGTTTCTTTTTTGCTCCTGCTTGTAGGAAGAAGGAGCTGAAGCACCTTGTGGATTCCTTGTATCCTTGTAGTGCTTCACTGAACTTCCCATCCTTGGAAGGCCCCCAGTGCCAGTTCTCAAGTGTCACTACTACAGAGCCACAGCCGGCATGAAAAAGAACCATGATGGCTCTGAGAATGGAAGGAGGGCACTCCAGGGTTTCCTCCTTTGCAATAGCAAGAGCAAATAACTTTGTGCTAGTGTTGGTTACACTTCTGCAACATCATTAGCACTAGAATCATGCAAGCATTTAATACTCTATTTAATACTCTGTCATTCCAGAGACTTGGGGTGCTTCCAAGTGAGACTTTTTATTGCACAGTTATCTTGCTTCAATCGCAAAATTTTATAGGGAGAGCAGACCAAACTCCCAGTTTTATTCTAGGAACCTGTCTTGAGAAGTTTTTCTATTGACAGCATATAAATAGTATAAATGATACATTCTTCTATTTGTAACCCTCCTGATCTTCCCACCACTTCTTCCCTTTTTTTCCTTGCTGCAGAAAACCCATTAAGAAGTAAAATGGAAAGCCACACAGTATATTTTGACTGGTAGCACTAAGAGCCATTTGTCTAGAAGCATCCTTGTTGTCTGCTTCAGAATATTGGCAATGTTCTTTGGGAGTAGGGGAAACAGCAGGCAGTATACCTGCTGGTACTATCATAATGGGCAACTGTACACTAATAAAAAATATTCATATGTACTAGCAAGAACTTCATTCTTTTAGCAAGTTGCATTTTCTTTCCCCCACTCCTTCCTCACTTTATTTATTTATATATATATATATATATATATATATATATATAACTGATTGTAGCAGTTTAATCTCCTCCTGCCTACAATATGTTGCCTTCATTTATTTCCCATTCAGGCTCTGCAGCTGTCATTAGCAAGAGTAAAGTGCATTTGCTACAGTACTTTCCCTAGTGTGGCAAGTGATACTGTTTGTCGTGATAGTCTTTTGTGCCTTTCCTGATGAGACATCAAGTGAAGAGGTGGATGATGATAATTTAAGTGGTGAACAAGCATAACATTCTAGTTCTGTCCCCCCCGCCCTCCGAAAACCCCTGGTGTTCACGGTGCAATGGATTCCCAAATTTCTGTGTAAGCTCAGAACAACTATTTATTTACATCAGACTTATTTTTAAGTGAATGTGGAGGAGTCATTGCTCAGTAACTATGCACTGAAATATAATTTTGGAGTAGAGGAATTAATAGTTGTAATCATGAACTATTGAGAACAGCAACAGCTACTTATAATGCACCTTTAAAACCTACAGCTGTTACAGCATTTTATGCCTTGCTTATTTTTAAGCATTAGGTCTTCAGTCCAAGAAAAGACCTACAGTCATGGAAAAGAACAGGTTGTGCATTCAAAGCTGCTGTTGTGATGCAGTGCCAGATGCTGAAAAGACAAGCCACTTGTTAAACTAATCAGTGCTTGTCTCTTGGCAGTGGAAACGGACGGACGGAAGGTGGTGTCCGTATATCAGTTTGCATGATCGAGCAGACAACTGTCACTGAATATATGGGGTGGGGGGTGGCATGTGCAGCCAGTCATTTTGAATATTGAAGCTGTGACTGCAGTTTGTCATGTTGTCCAAACCTGGTGAATGTGGCTTGATGGTATTGTGGTATTCACCCACAATGCTGAAACAGCCCGTGGGTTCAGAGTGGTTGTTAACCTCACTAAGCATCCATCCCGGATAGTTTTGGAGGACTCAAACTCATGCAGATACAGAGATACAGATGCTCCGTAAATGTCCTTTTCTGTAGAGCATTTCGTGATGCTGATTTCAAGGAAGGCTGCAAGCCACTGGAGACAAGGCAGCACAACTGCACATCCATGAAACTCCACTAAAAACAGCAGGACTTAATTAAGCATATGCAAGGGCAAACTGCTTTCCTTAGAACTGTGATCATATAGAAATTTTCATGATTAATTTCATGTGTTCTACCTGCTGTGTTACTCAAAGGGACTAAAGGGAAGGTTTTCTATGTGGTAGTTTCATTTCTGTTGCTCCTGATAAGCATGGCAACCTAGCTATGCCCTTATCTGGAAAAGGATAGCCAGATTTTAGTAGTCTATGCCCTGGTAATGTCTAAATTCGATTACTGCGATGTATGTTATATGTGCTGTCCTTAAGATTATTGAGACACTGCAGCTCATGTAAAAAGTTGCAGGCAGATTAATAACCAGGACCAGAAGGTTTGAACCATGGGATCAGAAGGTCTGAACATATGGGACCAATTTTGGCCTGCTTGCATTGGCTGCCTATACACTTCCAAGCTGTATTCAAGGTACTGGTTGTTACCTATAAATCCTTACACAGCTTGAATCTGCAATACCTGATAGAACAGCTCTGAAGCTCAGTCTACCCAGACACTTTAGCATTTATCAGAAGCTTTCCTTTGACTACCACCTCCAAGGGAGGCTTGGAAAGAGGCAACAAGGGGGAGGGCCTTTTCAGTGGTGGCTGCACAAATACGGGAAGAACACCTCAAGGAGGCCTGCCAGGCACCAAGATTGCCAACTTTTCAGCATTGGATTAATACTGCTGTCTATTCCCAGGCATTTAATGGCATATGAGGAGATATATCAGCTTTTAAAACTGGTTTACTTTTGATTGAATTTGTTTTACATGTTTAAACTCTTTTTAATTTTGTATACTGGAATTGTACACATTATTGTGTTATATTTGTATTTTTATTGTATCCATTTTTATTATTGTACTTATGATAAATTGTTGTGAACCACCTAGAGAGCTTCAGCTATTGGGTGATGTGGTAATAATGCTATTATTACCACTACCATAAGTTAAGGTTTGGAACAGCATTTTCTTGAGGATCTCCTTAAGGAAATTTAATATGCATTTAGTTTGTCTGACTAGTAGGTGTTAAGTTTATTCAACCAGAATATGTACAAAACAGGGCTGTAGGATGCTAGCTCAGCACAACTGGTGTAGTTTATTTCCCATTACTGAAAGTATTTGGGTAGAAAGATTTAAGGACTTGGGTGTAGGAATGTATATGTAAAAGTTGACCATAGTTAAGCATCGCATCTGAATTCTTAACCCGGGGGTGAGGAATGTGTGGTCCTCCAGAGGCTGTTGGACTGTAACTCAGACCTAGTTAACATAGTTATTGGTGAGGGATAGTAGGATGATGCAGTCCAAAACCATCTGGAGGGCCATATGTTACCAAACCCTAACCCAAACCATTGATATAAAGATTGGCAGGAACCATGATTTGATGTGAACTTAAATTGGGTTGTTACAGCTATACCAAATGGAGGTGTATGAATGGTTTATACATACCAGATACTGCACTTAGTAGTTATGGACCTGATCAGAAATTTGGAAAGAGCACTAGAAGCTTCATGTAAGAATGAGAGATAATAAATATTTTAACATACACACAAAAAATAAACCATAAAACAGTTTTCCTGTCTTTCCAAGGTAACTGGCAGATGCTGCTGATACCGCTTTATATATGCCCTCTTAGACCAGGCTGTAAATTCTTGGCCCAAGAGGGTGTATCGCTGGCATTACTGTATATTTGCAATCTTAACCAGGGTTAGGACTGCAAACTGTGGAAAATGCTAATCTTAATTAGATGCTTCATTTTTGTTGAGGCTCTTGCTAATGCCTACTAGGTTCTAATTTTTTCCAGGCAGCTGAACTTGAAATAATTGTTCTCAAAATCAATTTTTTTATTTTAACATTCTTCCACATTTTCCATTCCAGAGAACTTAATGCGACCACTTGTGAATTATGGGATTACTTGGTAAGTAATTTATAGTTTTAAATCTACCTATTTTATATATTGATTTTGTATATTTTGGTCCATGTATTTCATTTAAACATTGGAAAACATTTGTGTTTTCTAGTATGTCAATGGGTTTCTTAGTAGAAGAGACGGCACCAATTGTCTGGCGAGGCCTCATGGTAATGTCAGCCATAGAGAAATTATTGAGACAGGTAAGAGTTGTTTAAGTATGTTGCATTTACAGCAGTTGACAGTTTAGTTTCATTGGTACCCAGCAAGAAAGCGAAAAGATTTTGCTTTCACCATTGCTTATAAAAATGCTAGTTGCAAGTAAACATACTTAAGAAGAAGATTGAAGTACTGAAAATAATTAGTTTTATTTGGGTGGTATTCTGCCTGTAGAGAAAATGCTGTCAGAAAAGATTTCTTGTTATAGTTCTTTTTTCTGTCTAAACATGCATAGGATTGCACCTTTAATAGCTTACTGGGCTGCAGACCAAAAGCCTAATCTAGTCAGTTATCTAGAGACCATTGTGGATAAGCAGCAAGAAAACTTGATTTGTGAACAAGATGTGCATGAACTGTACTGCACCTTCAAGCTGGGTGTGATGGTAGACATGACATGGGTCTCCTGCTTTCAGCAGCAGCTTCTTATCTTGCTCTCTCTTCTCACTGGTAACGCCTTGTGACAGATTGCATGACATGACATCATGTAGTGCAGGCTTCCTCAGCTCCACACGAGCAAGCCCCTGAAGGAAGCACAGGGAGTGCAGGAAAACTTAGCATGTGGTTACATTTCATTTCATTTCATTACATTTCTACGCTGCCCAATACCTGAAGCTCTCTGGGGGAGTTAGAAAAACAAAAATCTTAAAATATAGCATAAGAGACTGCATACCTGCAAACACACAGACAGAGGCAATAATCCTAAAGCAATTTGAAGCAATTACTAACAAGAACAATCCAGGACATCATATAACCCTCAAATGCTTGAAAGAAAGAAAGGGAAGGCACTGAAAATATGATAATGCTGGGGTCAAATGAGCTTCTTCAGGGAAATAATTGCATAAATATGAGACTATCACCAAGAAAGCCTCTTAGTTGTCACTGCCTTCTGAAGCTGCCTCTAAGGAGGCTCCTAGATGAGCCCTAAATGCTAATGTAGTTCATGGGTATCCCGCTTTCATGCCAGGAAATGGAGTCCATCAGTATCATGATCCCAAGCTGTGTAAGGCTTTTGGGTCAAAACCAGAAACCTATGAAAATACTATACACTTAGCATCACTAAATACTGTGAAGGAGAGAGAAGAGGTATCTATTTTCTGTCTGCTGTAATGGTTTGTTCCACTTTTATTTTCTTCCAAACATTAAATGTGTTCTTCAGTCTTTTCTGCTGTTGATGTAGTATCAATTTGTTTGATAATATAATTGTGAACATAGTGTTTAGGAGCACCCACTTACTGTGGGCTGATTGTAGGTTATGCAGGTAAAATACTTAAAAAAACCCAACAGATTGCATCTTGATGATTTTGTAATGTTTTTTATGTGAGACTGCCTTTGAAAAGTATTCAGAATGTTATGGCCAGACTGTTGACCTGGACCTGTTACATTGTAATTAAAATATTGGTTTTAATAAAGATATCATTGCTATCTTGACTACACCTTACCCTCTATTCTTTAGCAGAAAGGTGGGATATATATTTGAACAAAAGTAATGTACTAATGACCATTAATTGCTTCAATTCTTTACTGCCTAGTCCTTATGAGGTTGCAATGCATCCAGAATATTGAGAGCTAGGTTCCCCCTTTGCACATTCAAGGCGAAAGACTGTTCCTTTGCAAAAGCTCTTTATTCTGCAGAGTATGTTCAGTAAGCATAATAGCCACAAAGGAATCTCGGAGCACACACAGAATAGTTTATTGAACCCAATTTAGCAACTCCTTCTGAGAACCCTCCTTTCAAATACCTGGGCCTCTGGGACACCCCTTCTGTGGGCAGGCAAGCCTCTTCTCTGTACACCACCCCTTTATTATTTATTTATTTAGAAAATTTCTATGCTGCTCCATTTGCCAAAGCCTCGGGGCGGCTCACAAATATATCAATTAAAATATTATACAGTAAAAATATAAAACAAGTTAACAATATGAAATAAGTCACCCTGGCCAAAGAATAAAATAAATAAATTGTATTAACAGTTAAAATGACATTTGAATAAAAAGGTCTTTGCCTGGCGCCGAAAAACAAATAACAACGGCGCCAGGCGGACCTCTCTGGGGAGCGCATTCCATAGATTGGGCACCACCGCAAAGAAAGCCCTCCTCCGAGCACTTACCCTCCTAATTTCCTTCATGGAGGGTTCCCGGAGAAGGGCCTCTCCCGCAGATCTCAGGGGAGATCTTTAGTTGGCTCACCTTTTTCTCCTGATGTCACAACATAGGATCGAGAGTCGTACCAGGCTCAAACGATTCCAGGAGGCCCTGCCCTACTCTCATGACAGTTTAGATCCTGACTGTTCTCAGAGTCCATTTGAACACCTGGAGAGGCCGGCCTTGAGAGAAGCCCTTCTGCTTATCTCATCTGAAAGTCTGGGGGTGCTGGTTCCCAGCCCGCCCCCATCTGAGAAATCTGGATCTGCCTGGCCTTGGAATGCATGCCAAGAACAACTGCCCTTCTCATTCCCAGCACAAAACATAAAATGTCATGGAGCTTTATAAAAACCCCCAAACCAGCCCTAAGCGCTAGGAGACCAATGATTATTTGTGGTGGGGGTTGCAGAAACGGCAATATTGCTTTAGTCAATGGAATTCCCAAATGGGAAGCAGATGGCATTTCTTGTGCATGTTGATAATGCCTTACACTGAGTCAGTTGTTACCTAGCAACTGAAGATGCAGTTGTACTCCAACAGATCCTGAAGCAAAAAAGAAATCTGGTCCCTTGACACTAGAGCCATTAATGATTTTCCCTGACAATAGAATGTCACTTGTGACTGCAGAAAGCTTTAACAAGGGCTTTCCCATCTAATCAAGCATTTTCCTTTTGTGTATAAATTAGGTATCCCTTAATTCTGCATCAGGACATACTGCGTTTCCTTTCTATGACAACAAAAAGCTTGCAGGTCACTGCAAAGACAAGTACAAACTGTTGTAGCAGTAGCTTTTATAACTGAAGAACCTTATGCATTTATTTGTAGTGTGTTTAATGAGTTATAAATCTTAGTACCGCTTGTAGCAATAGCTTGTTGCCAGTTGTTGACAAACTATAAGGTTATTAATTTCATTACCAGAGTGTCTAAATTTTAGAAATTAGCATTCCCTGAGTAAAGGATTATATTGCTCCAGTGCTAGAATCCAGTATAATGTCAATATGTGGTCAAACAGCAGTTAGTTATTTTCAAGTTTAGAAGTTTTAGAACTGGAAAAAGGATTATTTCGGAGGAGGGGGGTATTCAATCTCTTAGTTATAAACTTTGATTTATAACAGATGTGGAAGAAATAGTTAATTTTCTTCCTATTCCTTTTCTGGCAACATATAATATAAATTGCCCTCTTAATCTTGGTTTATGATATAATAATATATTGAATTTAAGGGGCTCCCAGACAGTGAGGAAAGGATAAAAAATATTAAATGAAGATCTCAAGAAAATTAAATCAGTCAGATCTAATATTTCTAGTGCATTTTACTGTATCTTGCAGACGAAAATCATAGACTTCTACATAAAATCAGGCAATATTATGAAATCATCTTTTATCATCGATTTTAAAATAAAAGGTTTCCTTCTTTGTAATCTGTAGCATAGAAACCATAAGTATTTTGAGTAGCTGTTTTTTCCTCCTACAAGTTTAGCAGAATTGAGTATTGGAAATATTCCCAAGGCACACATGTGCTAATAAAATGATTGTCTGATAAAATGTTTAAAAAGCCTGTTTTTATTATCTCGAGATTATTGGGGAAACATAACTAGAGGTTTTATTAATACAGCCTTCCACAGTCTGATTCCCTTCAGATGTGTTAGGGCTCCCAGAATCCTCCAGACAGCTTTGCTAGTGACCAGGTTAGTTAGAAGTTATAATCGAAGACATCTGGTGGGCACCACTTCAGCGAAGGTTGAAATTAGATGATTAGGGATTTCCATTTCTATAGTACAGCCCACTGAAAGCAAGATCCTTTTCAATAAGATCCAGTGCAAATAAGCTGTTGCAGATTTCCTAATGATAGTCAAGAAGGGCAACAAAAATGATCCAAGGTTTGGAAACACTACCCTGTGAGGAAAGACTGAGAGAACTGGGCATGTTCAGCCTTGAGAAGAGAGGACAGAGGGGGGACGGGATATCCCTCTATAAGTACCGCAAAGGCTGTCATGAAGAGGAAGGTCAAGAGCTCTTCTTGCTGAAGCCAGAGTGTAGGACACAGAAAAATCAATTCAAGTTGTGTCAACCCAGGTTCAGGCTGGACATCAGGAAAAGCTTCCTTACTGTCAAAGCAATACAAACAGTGGAACCATCTGCTAGAGAGGTGGTGGGCTCTCCCACACTAGAGGCATTCAAAAAGAAACTGGACAGCCATCTGAGTGGGATGGTATAACTTGGTGTCCTGCAACAGCAGGGGGTTGGACTTGATGGCCTTCATGGCCCCTTCCAGCTCCACTATTCTATGATTCTATAAGTTGCAGACAGATGTGTGATTGCATGCTCAATCTTATCTCTAGGTCAAATGTCCACCTCTTATTCTAACTATAGCTAACATTTGTACTCTCGGATAACATCTGTACTCTCGGATAACTAGCTAACCAGACTTTTGTCTACTGGAGGCTGCTTTAAATCACTGCTTAAGCCTGTAGTTCTTGACATTGCATCTGGTTTTGCAACATATTTCTGCATAAGTTGCCTCACTATATTAGCATTGTCATGCTGAAATACCATAAGTATGAGTAAGAGAGTAAGCAGTCATTCCTTTGCCACAAATACAATATACATGTCTATGTTATGGTAAGTGACAGAAATGTTCAGTAAATGTTAATGCTTGCCAGTAAGCCCTTAGATTTTTAAGAGATCAGTAGGACAGGTCAGCAAGCTGTGACAATGTAAGCCTTGTGATTTTCCAATAGAGCGCCTTCAGTAAATGTATGTCCTCTGCAACTCCATTCTACAGTATTAAGGATGGCATTTACAATAATATTTAATCACTGTAATATTTAAATGACAAACAGATGCTTATTCTGTTGTGGAATGCGAGAGAGAGAGAGAGAAGGTACCTATGTGTATTGGGTTGATACTTCGAAACAGAATACATTATTTGTTTGAATAATAGCACATCATGTTTGAATGTACATTGCATTAATACACTGATACAATAGGCGTGTTTGAGATGGGAAGCAGCTTTCATCTTCTCCTCTGTATATGGCTATAGACTGTACCATGGTCACATTGACTTTATTACGTGAATGTCTGTCATGAAGATTGTTGATGGGATCTTAGCTAGTCAAAAACAAAAATTTAGTGCCAGAATATGAATGCTGCTTTTGATCACACAGTTATTCGATAATAAGCAAACTGGATCAAATTGCAGTTCAGTGATAAATTTTGGTTTTGATGTTTTGCAATATTAATTTGTTACTAGTCTTTCAGGAAAAAATTCAAATATCTCCCCTGTTTCATAAGTGAGAACTATTGCAATTAAGCAAGAAAGTGCAGACATTATGTGCCAAAGAATGTTTAAAGAATTGATGTAGCTTCTATTATACTTCATATTCCCAAGAGCAATTTCTCATATTTGGTGTGGACAGTGGTTTTTTTGTAAAAAAAACAAAAACGGTGCCGGAACTCACGTCTTGGGGTCACACTTTTACACTAAAAAATTTTCAATTCACCAACTTTTTTTGAAATAAAGAACTTATTTACCTTTTGCATGTAGCCAGTCACTCTACACACACATAAACATAATGGTCGCCACCGGCAGTAAGCACTCAGCGCACGACCACACGACCAATCCCAAGCTAAGCAGCGTCCCAAGCTGAGCAGCGCCCTCACAAGCAGCCCGCAGGCACTATGTTAATGATTTTTGCCACAGATCTGCTATGCCTAACAGGGCGATTCACAATCACTTGGAAAAATCCATCAGAAAAAGGTGCTGGAACGCTGTTCCAGTGCATTCTATGACAAAAAAAGCTCTGGGTGTGGATACTTTCTGTAACTTTTTTTGATGTTGTGTTGCTCTTGCATTTATATTTCCATATCAAATATAATTTTGACAGAACTTGCTGTTGCTCTAAAGAAAAGATTTTGGAGAAGATTTGCAACTAGATTGGAAGTAATAGCCAAACCTTGGTGTGTTTCCTCCCTTGAACTTCCTTGTCTGCTGTTATTTTCAAATTGTCAGGCAATGTCTTGAACTACTAGTTAGAAAGTAAAGAGGTTTCCATTTTAGGGTTGGAGGCTAAATTTGGATATACTGTCAAACCATTTGCTAGAACAAGGAAAGAACTGGAGCACACCAGAGGAAAATGGAGCATGTAAATTTGGGGATGGCCAAGATACTATTTAAGAGCAAACATATAGAAATACTTGTTGATCCTTACTAGCATGCACCTTTAAGTTGGCTCATATATACATAGGGTTAGATCCAGTAGCTCCTGTTAGGAGAACTGGGAGCGGGTGATTCTCCCCACGGTCCTTCACAAGGCATCTTCATCTTGGGACATGAAAATAGGAAGAGTGGGAAAGCTTAAATCTGTCATGGTCCCAAATTGACTTACCCAGCTGTAGGTCAATGCGTACTGGCATAGCTGTGCTAAGAAAGAGGAATAGAGTTTGACAAGCAGCCAGGGATGTTTTTTTAAGTGTTAAAGAATGACAATAAAATCCTCAACTACTTTGCCCTAAAAAGTAAGGTAATTCCACCCCCCCACACATACCAAAATATGGCATATGTATGTAACTCTGGTGCTTTGCAAAGCAAAGAAGTATATATACCTCAGTTAGTATGATTGAGTGGTGCTACAAAGGTCCCTGGGATACAGGCTGAGAACAATGAGGACAACGCGAAGACAAACCATGGCAAATTGTCCTTTATTGTCAGCATAGGTGTGGCTCAACAAGCAATTAGTTAACCCACCATGGCTTGCTTGCAGCATATTTTCTCATGATGTGCTAGCTGGTCCATTGGCATGCTTAAGATATGAGTTCCCTATTTGAATATAATAGATTGGCTTTATAAGAATAATCCAGAGCAAATGTTGGACTAGCATGCTCTTCTTGTTGTAAACCTCCCAGAAAGCTTTGGCTATTGGGAGGTATAGAAATGAAAATAATAAGAACAATACTTTAAAAAAATAATGCAAGGAATTATTGGACCCTTTTGCTTTTGTTTTAACTAGACTTACTTGTCACTTCCATACCAGGATTCACAGTGATTAATCATAACTATGGTTTAGAGAGGAAAGCTACACTTTGAAGTGGTCTTATTTCCTCAAAACATAGTTAAATGTAACTACAGTTTTGGGAGGTTTGGAAATAATTAATAGATTTATTAGTTGAAAACAGATTGTGCTTTCTGGCCTTTTTGCAGCTACATGGGAGGACAGGGAAGTGAGGAACATGTAAGTTCTGAGAATCCAAGGCATAACTAAACCATAAATTACTAATACGTGCAAACTGTAGCACTTATTTCTTCTTGCTAAACAGAGTTCAGCTCTGGTTGCTTCTCAGTAGGTAGAGTTTAAAGAAAGCACAGTTCTCCTAGTTCAGATATAACAGGGAACTGTGATTTCATTTGGAGGCAGAAGCTTCCAGTAACCTCAAGGATATAAAAGAAGAATGGCAGCATACGAGTCTTAGGCTTGCCATGGCCAATTCATATACTGGAAACCATGGTTACCCATTATGTCTGAATCAGGTCATTATATCTTAATGGGAACTTGCTTTATTTGAAGCATATCAATCTCTTAAGATTTACATCCTCCTGCAGATAAAGTTAATTTCTGTTCAGCATTGTCTCTTTGAAAATAATTGGACAATGGATCACAGGGATTAGGGAACTCCTAGAACAAGGAGTTACTTTCTAAAAATCATACCAATTAAGGATAGTGTATTCTACTTTGAGCTCCAGGTAGTTAATATGCATGTCTTACTTGCTTTTATCGAGAACAGATATAAATTAAACCACTCTGTTTTTTAAATCAATATTACATTTCCATGATACTTTGTTGATATACACTCTACCTTAGTTACATTTAATTTGTTAGCCTCAGTCTCTGTGCTAGTCTGACCTAGTTGGTGGGTGTCGGACTCATTCCATTATCATGGAGGAGAATGCCTGTTGGCACAGAGGTCTTGAAGTAGGAGAGTTACCATAATCCCACATTATGCATTAGTCCTTTATGCCAGTGGTAAGGAGCTTTGAAAATGACACGTCTGTCTTGCCTGCACACATTCTCCTACCCATTGCCCAATGATCTCCACTCCTGCCTATGGTCTGCACAGGGTTTTAAATGTAACATAAACAGTGACCCTTGGTATGTGGTATTGATGCTGTACATCCTGCTGGCAACAGAACGTAATTAGAAATTCCCTACTGAATTTACTGTGGTATTCACCATCAGTCTCTGTGTTTAATATATACCCTTTTCTGATTTTTCGGTGACCTTTTCTAGGTTGACTGGCAGCAACTGGATTATCTGGTAATTGACATGCCACCTGGGACAGGAGATGTGCAGCTATCAATTTCACAGAATATCCCAATTGCAGGTATCTTTTAGAATTACAGTTTGATCTGCACATGTATATTTGTTATGAGCTCTGTTGTGTTTGATGGGGCTTGCTTTTGGATTTGCAGCCCTAAACATGATCAAAGATGAACTGTGAAAATAGATTTTTTTGAATAACCTTTTTCCCACATTAACTGGCATTTAGATCCAGAAGGGATCACCATTCCATACAAATATTCCATGCACTCTTCTCCCTTCTATGTTTCCCATTCCCTCTGAATAATACTTTGACTTTCTTAAGTTAAAAACACAGCTTGAGAATTAGGACCAGGATATGTTCCTACACTAACTATAGCATACTATTTTCCTTTTCTGCTTTACTTTATATCATTTTGGGTCTTGTGATGCCTTTGTATTTAATGCTTAGTTTAATTTATTCAATTGTATTTCTGAGATGGTATAACAAGAATATATAATAGTGTTTCAAGATAATTGGGCATAGTGTGCTTGAAGTTTTCCACACCTCAAGGAAGGCTAGTGATTCCTGTGTCAGTGTGGTTCCTCATCCATTGCATTATTTTGGCCTTATGGGGACATGGTACCCCATGGTGGCAATTGCATTTTGCATGGTTGAGTTCAGCACCTTACCCAGATACTATGCTGTAAGAGGTTACCTAGTTAAATAGTCAGAGGTTACTGTCTAATGAATAATAAAGAAATATAACCAATAAACATACAGGCTGAATCAGACATCATGCTAATCCATGGTCAAAGGCCCTTTACAGTAGATTGACTTGATGTCCAGAGTGATAAACTATAGTTTCACTTGGTTGGCAAACTGCTATTGGAATCTATGGCTTGAAATAGTTTTGCAAGCTATAATCTGTGCTATACTTAAAGCCTCTAGCACTGGAGACCATAACACCAAGAGATAAAAGTGTTGTGTAGAGGAAGAGCACATACGCAGTTATAAACCATAGTTTACCTGTCTGTCTGTCTGTTTTGTTTGGAATCCTACATCATGGCTTGGATTGTCTGAAATGAGTAATTGGTTTTGTTTTCAGACTAGTTGTTACATATAAGATATATAAAAGGGGATTATTCACACATACTGTAAAACTTAGAAACATGTAGGTGCTTAGCAGGGAGTGTATTGACACTACAAACCAGAACAATTTACACTGGAATGAGAAACGGCTCTTTAATCCTATCCTATGCATTTCTCTGAAATACTTCAGCATAGCTCAGTTCAAACTTGAGAGTAGGGAGCCATCCTGTGGGTTTGCCTCATGAAACTAGCACTTCACTGGAGGGAGAGTAGCATGGTCGCAAGGGAAAACATAGATACCGCTCTCCAGCTGTGTAAAGCCAGCTTGAAGAGAAGCAATTCCCATGACTAAGGTAGTAAATTTGGAGTGTTGAGCCTATTTGCACCAGAGTCGGAGGTGCCCTTGAAAGATGCAAACAAAAGAAGCAGGGTCAGAACATCAGCATATTCTGTCGTAAAGCTCCTGTTGCCAGTATTTAAGCTTTAGGATGGCAATTTTGGCATTTTAGAGTAGCAAAAACCTTTACTTCATCAATTGCCCTCAGACAGCTAGTTGTGCAGTAGAACTCCTGTCTGCAGCATGTTTCTCAGCCTGAATCCAGCCCTTTTAGGAGGAAAAAGAAAAGAAAACACAGGTGGTTGTGTTTAGTTGAATAGCACATAAACATCTTCCAGAACTTTTTATTGGAAAGAGGTATACTCTTATTCTAAACATGTAATGTTAAAACTGATCAAAACTTTAGATGATTATTGGCCTATTATCGCCATAACAGGAGCCTCCTCGGCTTCTTTTGCGAAGAGTTTAAGTAGAACCAGGAATCCTGCATTGCAGACCAAGGAAGTAGCCTTAGATGCCCCATAAGAACATAAAGAAAGCCCTGAACATAAAGAGGGCCCTAAAATCACATCTGTATGAAGGCATCTGTAATATGGTTACTGTGGGTATCCAAAATATATATATTTACTTTTTCTGTTTTAAAATATACCTATGTGGATTTGTATGACACGCATACAGCTTTTTAGTAGTTATACATAGGCTAAAACAAAAGTAGAGCAAGCATCAAAATAATTTTCCCTTTGAAGTTGGTGTCTATATGTTACCTATCCATATAGCAAAAGCACTGTAAGGTCCTTAATCCATTGCATTACAGGAGGTGAGTATTTATCCTTCCAGTTTATCCTTTTACTATTGCATTTTAGCTGTTAGAACACAGAGAACCAATTTCCCTTTCCTTATTTTTTATTTTATTTATTATTTATTTATTAAAACATTTTTATGCCGCCCCATTCGCCGAAGCCTCAGGGCGGCTTACAACAAATCCTTATGTTAAGTTCCATGAAGCAACTAATATAAAATAGTGCGTACATGAATATTAAAGACTGCTCCAAAAAAGAAGTAACTATTGAACATTTCCAATACTTCTTTATTTAAAAGAAGTATTAACTGAATTCACTGTAAGCAATTAGCTGAATTAGACTGTGCCTTATTAAAAAGACTTTGGTGGTGTTCAGTATAGCCCATGTGCAGTAGTGCAGTAGTCCATGTGCAGTAGTAAGGGACTAAGGAGATCTGGGTTCTAGTCCTCCCCCAGTCATGGAACTAACTGGATGATTTTGGGCGGTCACAGACTCTCAGTCCAACCTACCTCACAGAGTTGTTGTTATGAGAATAGGAGTAAGAGGGAGAGAATTATGCAAGCCACCTTGAATTTCTTAGAAGGGAAAAAAAAGTGGGATCCAAATATAATAAAAATACATAAATCAAGAGTGCTGAATAAAACACAACCTAAGATCCATAAATTTGACAGGTAGAAGCCAGAGTGGTGACCCATGGATTAGTCAGTTTATGACGGCTTCTCAAATTCCAAAATGTGCTCCCAGGTCCATAAAAATTGGGGACCGCCTGATGGAATCATTCTGTTTTTCCAGTAGCCAACCGAATTTTGATATGAATCCCACAAGGAAAACAACAAGTAACACTTTCCCATTCATGGTCTATTTGGTTTAGCTATATATAAATAATTCAGCAACTTGGCTTTTTTGATGTTGGAAGGAAAGTATATAAATAAAAATATTTCATTATTTTAGTTTTATTGGGTAATGTGGAAAGCAGAGGAATTAAATTTTGCATACAAGCTTGTGGGGAAAATGAAAGCCAACATCAGTACATGTCAAAAGAATCGTAATCCTTATAGTGTCTTGTTCATTCAATCATCCTTAATAGAGTTCATCTCTGTAACATGGCTGGGTAAAAATTATATATTTTTCTTAAGCTGTGCTGCTTCTCAAATGAGTTTCAGTCACATTTGCTGATTTTAATGATCAAAATAATTTCATACTTATCAATCTTGTTAATCCTGCTGAGGCAGCACTACTTAGGAAGAAAGAGGTTGATTCTTGTTCCTCAATGAGATTCTCACATTTTTGAAAAAAGAATCCTACTATGATTGAATAAATATGTTAGGAACTATTAGGGGATGGGAGGGTGGGAGTAATTTATTCAAGGAGAGAATTTTATCCAAAATATAATGGCAATTTTTGGTATGTTGGTTAGGTATATGTTGATTTGAAAATAGAAAAGTAACACTTTGCATGCCTAGATTTTTTAAAATATACCTAAAGTACCAACACTCTGGGATTAAGCTTTGTTTCCAAAATTAATGGAGGAATGGAATAGCAACACTAAGGTATTGTATTCAGTACTGGTGACTGTTTCTTGATGGTAATCACTTCTGTTTGCTCAAGACTAGGCATCTTAGTTTTGGCAGTTGCCTCTTAGCCATTTAAATATCTCTCCAGAAAGCTGCTCCAAAATAAAATGGAAATAGTGTGGAGGCTGTGGTAGCAGGAGGGATTGGTGAGAATTAGATGCTTCTGTGCACCTGAATGGAAGTGCTTTCTGCTAAGCCACAGCCACTATTAATCTTTATGCTTAAGCATGACATGGGTTCGTTTAGGGATTCAAATGTCCCAGCTAAACGAAATAATATTCCTAACAGTATTGACTGTAATAATGTCATCTTTTTTATTTCTAGGAGCCGTGATTGTATCCACTCCTCAAGATATAGCTTTATTGGATGCACATAAAGGGGCTGAGATGTTCAGAAAAGTGAATGTACCAGTAAGCTCTTACAAGTATATATTTGACCCTTTTAAGTAACGGATATATTTTAAAGTGAGGAGTGGTAACATAGAACGAGAAGGTTCCTGAAGAAATTTTTAGCTGGACCCTGGCAGGCCTGTCAAATTGTAATTAAGGTACAATAATATATTTGCCTTGAATATTATATTAAAGATATTATATTAATATTATATTAAAGTGGTCCTCACACTTTTCATGCAGAGGATCTAGGTTCTCTCTATGACATCCCCAAGTAGGGCTCAGAAAACCTAGAGAGCTGATAATGGTCAGCATAGGTCATGCTGAGTTAAATGTACCAGTGTCCTGACTTGGTAGAAGGCACCATACTGTGCTTAATGAATGTTTGCTCTTAAGGAAAGTAAACACCCCACAAGATTAAAATTCTATTGGAAGTTGTCTGTAGTGTCTTGACAGTGAGGAAGTTTTTCCTGGTATCTATCCTGAATCTGATACACTGCAGTTCACTGTTCTGTCCTACACTCAGGGAAGAGCGATAAGAGGTTTCACTAGAATATATTAATCACTCTATATTAGAATATATATTGTGTAGAAAATATTAATCACTATATATTAATACATAATTTTTGTAATTTGAAATACACTGAAGTGTAAATTAACCCAAAATATGTCCGTTACAGAGCTCCACCTACTCATCACATATGCAGCTTCACTTAGTTCACTTTTTTTGTTGTGAGCCGCCCCGAGGCTTTGTTGCGATGGGGGCGGCATAGAAATGTTTTAAATAAATAAATAAATAAATAAATAGTTCAGCATTATTGAGACTCTCGAGTACATCTATTTTCTATGTACAACATTTAACATGTAGCTGAATTTATTTAGAGATAGAATTGTCATATCCTGTCTACTTTGGTCCCTAGTTCAGTTGTTCTAGTAGTAGAGAAGGATGAAGGCTGATGAAACTGTCCCCACCCCACAGTACCTGCTGCTTAGATGTTGCACATGAAAACTAAGGGAGATGGCAATTTATGCTGACTTTGAGAGCTTTTAGAAGAATTTCCCAGACAGAGCACCTAGGACCTAACTAGTCTAATTCACAGCATATGTTATGTAAGCAAGGCTGGGAGTAGAATTCTAGAAGAAATCCCAAAAACTGAGTCTGAAGAAATGTCCCAAAGAGACCCTGCTCCAGATATGAAACTGGGCAGTGAAGATACACCAGATTTGTTAAAAGATTTGAATTGACAGCAGATATATTAGACTGAACTAGGGTGCAGTACAAAAGACAGAATATATAACTTACAGGGCTGGCTCTACCATTAGGTTAGAGTAAGATGGATGCATACAGTGTCATGAATGGGCAGCAAATCATTACTTAATTTGCTATGATTGTATTTTTTCTGCCAGGAAGCGTGAGAGTTGTTTGTTCAGTTTTCTGCCTTGGGTGCCAAAATTACATGGCTGGCATTGGGTACTGCTCACCTTGACTTGAAATGGATGCGGTTGTGCCAGGTAGAAAATGTTTTGGGCTAGGGCTGGTAACCTAGGAAGAGATTGAAAAGAAGGAATAGTTCTGTTGCATTTCCTATTTAACTGTTTGAATTGTATGACTCAGAATACTTGAGCAATGCGGTGGGAAAATTATACCAGTTGTTTAAAGAAAATGTAAATGGTAAATGAGCCCAAAAAATTAACAACAAGCAAGCAAGCCATGGCATGTTGATGGCCTTATGGAGAAGAAAGCCAGCTGTGAGTTAGATGAGCTTATTTTTAAAAAGTTAAGGGGAGTACCCAGCAACAAACAACTTCTTCTAAGACAAAATTATTTATACGTTACCAGTAGTATATATGGCACTTTACAGTGTTCTATAAGCAAAAATTAGGCTCCTACCCCCAAGAATCTTTCAGTCTTAAGGAGACATTCAAGAAGACACCAAAGATAGATGGAGAAAAGGTATTTATTGGGGACAGCTCTAATTTTTTCAACTGCAACTAGGCTTGACTCAGTCTTCCTCAAAAATTTTTCTTCAAGGAATCGGTGATCTGAAGCATAACAAATAGTTGCAGGTGATAACTTATGCTGGCAGAACCGGTAATGGTTAAGCATGGTGTGATGCTCAAAGAAGTATGAAAAAAGAAAATACATGAAACAAAGGAGGTGTTTGATTTTTCTACACTGTGCTGTACTTGTACCACTGCTATTTAATCAAGAAACTGCTTATTCAAAACCCATAAAAGTCTGTTTATCTTTTGCAGTAATTTTGTTCTACCAGATTCTGGTATCTGGGGCAGAATGTTCTTGAGAACAAAACAAAAGCTTTGTTATAAAATAGCAAAGACCGGAAGTTAATAGGACCTCTCTGGTATACTTAGTGTAGCAAGTCAGTTACAGAGATCTGGATGGTGCTGGCTTGGTTTCTTCTCTCCATTTCATATAAAAACGAACTTCTCCAGATAGAAATAAGCAACTGAAAAACAGGGCTGAGCTGAATGTGTGTGTACTCTTATAAGTATCTCTTTCCCTGCCCCCCTTTCAGTGCTTGCTGTGAAAGGGCTCAAGCACATTTACCTATTCAAGAAATGATGACTTAAGGGTTTGCTGTTTTGTACTTGGTGATGTTGTCATATAGCCCAGTGTAGCCACGTAGCATCACAATATCATCCCATTTGCCATGTCACTATTTCCTGGAAGGAGATGACCCAAATTATAATGTAGCAGTGGCAGAAGATTCAGCATATAATACAATGAACAGGATTGTAGAGGAGGGACAATAGCATGCATGCACTTGTGGCTGCCTGAGAGCCATTACCATTAACATAAAAATCACAGCAGGAGAAGATTTGCATGCGGCCCTAATGGCAAAGTGTAGCTAAGTGGTATTCTTTGCCTAAGTTTACCTAAAAGAAATCATTTCTCTTTATCAGATGTATCATTAAGCTTCATTAAGAATAATATCAATCATCCCCCTAAAGAGGGCTCTTGAAGAAATGGTGTCTATTCAGCCATGGCAACTGTTGTGCTGGCTAAACTGCAGCAAAGCATTCAGTTGTCTTCTCCTGAAAGCTAGAGCTCAGACAGATGAGACTAGCAAGCAGTGCTTTGCTATAGCTTGAACATTAATGCCAAGTATTCCCTGGACCTGTTGATGGTCAAGTGTCAGTATATGACATAAGATGATTAATATTCATTCTCAGGATCTGAAATTGGACAGCATGGACTAAAATAAGCCTCTAGATGACTTAAAACTATATGCAAAGATAATCACTCAAGTGTATGATCCAAAATAGTTGAAAAATCACTCTTATTTGAAGTGGATCTCATGTTGAAATCTCACCAACTGACTGATAACTGAAAGGCCTGGCTAACAAGTACCCTTGAAACACAAATTATTTTGGGTTATTTTTTTTCAACCTCTTCTATCGATACTCAAAACATACCACAGCAACATTCTAAAAATGAAACATTAAAAATCACATAACATAAAAATATAGCAGCAATCGACTCTAGTCAGAACCCCTCCAACTTACAAAAGACTTCCTAAAGCATGTCAGAATTTTGTTCCTCACTGTTTCCTTGGAGGCAACCACCAAGAATGATCTGCATTCTACAGTGACTAACCTGCTTGTCTGCAAAGACAGGCTCTGGGTATTCTATTTGAATACTATCTTAACTGGTAAGTAGGTGCATATGGGCAATGTATATTCTGAGCTAAGAAGGGTTATAATAAAATTCAGAAGGAATAGGGTAGGGATGGGTTATGCTTAGTCAATTCATGCAAAAGTGGCACAGAATGGATTTATGAATGAACACAGTTGAAACCTGTTGTGGGATTGTTTGTTGTTCAATCTGCACAACAAAAGTATTTAAACAAATCTTCTCTTAGACTAGGAAGTTCTTATCCCAAAATATACATTTTATATGTATGTTCTTTTTGCTGAGAAAGGCATCACAAAATCTGGAAAGCGAGAAATACAAGAGATAACAGTATTCTAATCTGTAGATTATTCCAGGAGATTCAGAAATAATAAATTAATCAAACATACTAAGGGAAACAATCATATAGAAATATTTGGCAGCACTTAAGAGGGTGTATAGACAACTGGCACATGCCAGATTAGACCACTGGTCCATCCAGAGGAGAGTTGTCTATACTGACTGGCAGTAGCTCCCCAGGCAGAGGCAGGAGCCTTTCCTAACTCATCTTACAGGAATTGGAGTGTTCTGTCCCTGAGCTTAGGACCCATTCCCATTGTTAAGATCATGGGTCCTCAAACTATGGCCCATGGGACGGATCTGGCCCGCCATGCCCATTTATCTGGCCCGCCTCAAAGGTTTGGGACTCACAACGCCCACCACCGCCCACCTCCCACACTGTGCAGGCGGCGGAGAGGCGGTGGCTTGCTTACTCAGAGATGGTTTTGGACTCGCTGGGAGACCTCCAAGTGAGCAAGCCGCCGCGCATGCCCGACGCCACTTCGTGAATGCCTGATGCCAACTCACCGGCCCATGCCCGTGGGCGCCCCCGCCTCAATGGCCTGTGCCGGTTGCCTCCGCCTTTCAACTGGCCCCCTATTGAAAAAGTTTGAGGACCCCTGGTTAAGATGGAAAACAATTTATTAGTCTTGGAAAAACTGTCAGAATTATTGGTACAGGTACCCTATGTCATTTCATATTTATAGTTGTATTTGATGCATATTGAATATAATCATATGCTTGACCTAAAATAATTGATTTTACATTGGACTATCAGGGTGTATGTTTTGGGACACTCCAAGGAGGAATGTCAGCATTCATTTAACAAATAAGCAGACATAGTCTCCTGCATCTGTACCATGAGACAGTTCCCTAGGAACATTTTAAAACTCACAAAACCAGAAGTTCTCAGACTTTCCCAAAGGTCTTAATCAAGCAACTCTTAAACATATTTGCTGCCCTCTGGTTTTTTTTTTTTTTTTTTTTTTTTGTGGTACTTTCAGTCCCTTATATAATATTCCAGAAGGTTTCTGGTTGTCAGGAGCATGAGCTCAGCAAAGCATAAATAGGAAGAGGCAGGTACATTAGAAAAATAGCTGCATCATTCCTTTTTTCAGAAGAAAAGTAGAATCTCATGATATGCAAACAATGAGAGAAGGTACCAAAAAGTCAAGGCAAATAGTTTCTTGGTGGTAAAATTCTAGGAGTTAAATTCATGCTTCAAAACATGGGTTCCATTAATATGAGCACACACTGCTCAGTGCAATGGACAGGAACAACAAGGAATCCCATTGCAGGGCCAGCTTTTGGTTTGGCTGGAGATTGGACTTCACTGGGCACCAGAGTCTCCCCTTTAATAGGGAAAGGCTGTTAAGATGTCTGCCCCTCTGAGATGCAGACCTATGTACACAAGCCAAGAGATAAGGCATGGGAAAAGTCAGTCAATGGAGTTAAGCACATGTGTCCTCCAATCTCCATGCGAATTAAGAGTAATGTGAATTAAGCACTATCTTCAGTTTTGAGTGAAGAAAAAAGCTAGAGGATTGTGTAATGGAAATCTTTAAAAGTCCTCTGGAGTGTTTGGAGGACAATTCAAGGGTGATTGAGAACTGGATGGGAAGGCGAGAGAAAGGACATTCTACTGTATGTGTGACAAATACACACCATACATAAGAAAGAGTTCCAGCCAGAGGTGTGTTTAACAGTTTTTACTGCAGCCTATTGCCCTGAATGTGAAAACTAGTTTTAAACAGGAAAAGCACCTTGCTTGTTCAGCCATGTAAATGGTTGGAATGAAAACTGTTAAAACACCTCTAATTCTGTGCACACTTCTTTCCAGCCACATATAATCTTTGCATCCCTGAATTCCTTCTCTTGCTAGTGTTAGTTTTCCACCATTAATAAATATGTTAAGATGTTATTAGCCCAAGTTTATAGTGTGCACCCAAGTAAAGAAGAATTATTGACGTGTAGAAAATTGATGAGTTGGAAACATGGTGCTGGAGAAATGCTTTACAATACTTGGACTAACAGTAATATGAACAAGTGGATCCTAGATCAAATCAAGCCAGAACTTGCCCTGGAGGCAAAAATAAGGAAGCTGAGACTGAAGGCACATCATGAGAAGACAAGATTCACTGGAGAAGACAATCATGCTAGGGAGGTTGAAAACAAAATAAGAGGAAGACTAAATATGAAATCACTTGATTCCATAAAGGAAGCCACAGCCTTGAGTTTACCAGGGCTAAGCAGGGCTGCCAAGGACAGGACATTTTAGATGGCATTCATTATAAGTTGGACATAGCCTGATAGTGTTTAACAAATGTTATATGTGAGAGAAGAAGAGATATTGTTGCCATACAGTGCATTGGTGCAGAGGGGGAGAAAAGCCTGTGAAAAGCAGTAATGATGCTTAGCAGCTTTGAACAGTATTCTGACAAGCTCATTTTCTCTCCACTTAAAGCCTGTGCCAGAATTTGCAGACCTGTCCACCGGTCTTTATGCTGGCCTTGTACAACTTCAAGCCCTCCAATATGTTGTGGACTTCAGCTCCCATAAACCCAGTGGTCTTTATTATGGTCAATGGTTTGGAAAGTTTGGTAGTTGTAGCCCAAAATATCTGGATGCCACCAAGCTGAGGAAAATTTGGAAGGTTGGGTCAATGTTATTTCAGTATTGTAAATGTGGAAGCTGAAGTTAAGGAAGGAGTGGTTTGTCTGAGACACCTAGAAAGTTTGGTACAAGTGGCATTTCCACTAGATTTGCTTCTGAGGACTGAAGAGACTGAAGTGTGGATGAAACAAATAAATATGACTTAATACTGCAAAAAGGCTGTTATCCTAGGCTTCAGCTCCCCCATCTGCAATACTGAGGTAGTACTGACCTTCCTTTTAGGTGGTGTAAGTCAGACTGCCCCAATTTTATGTCCTCCAGAAGTTTTGGACTACAGCCCAGATCTACTTCCCTCCATTCATCTGCTGATGGAAAGCATTATTTCCTAACATCATTAAAATGGGGACTCCTCAGCCTGAAATCTTAGGTGCAGTGCTGCACTGTATTGTGGGTAACGGATTGCAAAAGGCAACGTTGCAGAAGATACAAGTGCTTATGCCTGTGCATCCTTGGATTGTCTCGTAAGAAATTTTCCTGAATGTTGGCCTCAATAACTGTGATGAATGGGGAATGTTACGTCAACACAGAACTGAAATAGCGTCCACAATGAACTGTCTTCAGCTTAGTAGATACCCATTAATCAGATCTGATGGAGCCACTATTGCCTTATGTACATGGGAAAAATCTGAGCTCATATTCGAATTTGGCAAGTGCAGCACATACAAGGAATGTGCACTGTAAGCTGCACTCAGAAGTATGTGAGACTATGGCTATTTAACGTTTTGAGCAAATAGGCTTAATATGAAGAGTTGTGAAGACAGAGAGAACTGTTTCAAATGTTTTTTCTAAGCTAGGGGAATAAGAAAGGGAGCCATAGTATGAGTAAAGAATAAAGCATAATTAGTTTTTTTCTTCTTCCTCATTAAGAGGAAGAATCAATGTTATGTGCAATGTAGCTAACATTCCTGACAGGGTCTCAAAGTTACCTCGGTCTATTTAGCAATTAAGAGGGTACAGTTAATATGAGCATTAGATTTTCCTTCAATAGTTTCGTCATTTGTGCTTTATGTATTTTTTTTCTGTTGTTTGATCTTTAAATGTGTCTTTCTTCTTCAGAGAGAATACAAAATGTGTCTCATCCCTGCCTGGCCTGTAAATAGCCAGTGAAACATTTCTAAGGGCGAAGTTGGTGTTGTGGGCCATGCTTTTCTAAAGATTTTCTTCGGCTTTGGCATGACTTGGTTACTGATAAAGAATTCTAATTGAATGGGTAGCCACGGTAACAAGTCATCTCACTGATTTAGCATATATATTTGAGAGATTAAGCCTCATTGGACACAGTGGGAATTGCTTCAGAGTAAAATGTATATAGGATTGCACTGTTTTAGATGGTCAGCTCACACCTCCATGTAGAAGGAGAAGAGCTTGTGAAACTTGTTTGTTCATAGTTAGAAGTGCACACTGAACATCTTGGAAAGTTGGCAGATGTGAATTTGAGAGAAAGTAATTCAAACATCTTGGTGCTTGAGACTCTGGATTGCTGCTGTTATTTCCAGATGTGAAGTGCACTGGGCTATCTGAAAGACTGACTATGTGAGCCTGGCTCAGGTTGTTTTTTTTTTTTTTTTTTTTTTGGAAGGCTCTTGTACTACAGCTCATGGTACTGTGGATACCAAAGGCACAATGTTAGGTGAAGATGTGGAAACAGGCCTTCACAGTAGCTCCTCCTAGGCTCTCTCTACTAAGGGAGCCTATGTTGATTTCTTTGCCAGTGCAATTTAGCACCAGTTCCTTTTTTCTGTGCAATGGGTTTATTTCTGAGTTTATTTCTTTAAAAAAATAAAGGAAACAGCCACTTTACTTAGTTTTATTTAGTATTTTTTGTTATTATTTACCAGGTTTTAGGGCTTGTTCAAAACATGAGTGTTTTCCAGTGCCCAAAATGCAAACATGAAACTCATATATTTGGAGCTGATGGAGTGCGGAACCTAGCCAGCAATCTCGGTCTGGATGTTTTAGGTAAGAATATGTAAATTTTTGAATAAGTATTAGAAATAATAATAGAAGAAAGTTGGATGCAATCTTGAATTATTTGGTTGCTGTTTATTGAAATACATGCAAAGGAAGCTCTTAAGTCTAGACAAACCTGTATTGTGCCCCCAACCACCCAGCAACACCCCATCCCCTAACTTAGACATCATGCAAGTGACATCCAGAGAGGCTAATGAGAGAAATAAGCCACCATGGTGTTCCCGGAGACCTGCTGAATATGTTCATGGTTACCCTGCTGAATGGAAGGCAAATTTGGCCTTTATCCTTCACATCTCCTGATTTCAGTTGGACATGTTTGGATGGATTCAAATATGGGTGCTAATATTCTCACCCTCTTATCATTGAAGTTTCATTGGATCTCCTTTTCCTAATGGAAGTATGCTCACAAAGGCTGGCTACAGCCAGTGCAAGCTCTTCTGACATTGGTTGACAAGAGGTCACAAAGGTGCTGTTGTTGCCATATCATTGCTCCTGTGCCCTCTGTTGCCATCAGCTCTGCCATGGGTGATCTCCTGAGGCAATGTTCCCACAATGTCGGCTTATAGGGAAGACCTGCCCCCTGACCAGGACCAGCCAGTTGGGCCAGCACAAATCTTTGTAGGGCCACACTGGCCACTTTTTCCATCTGACACAGCTCTTCAAAGAACCTGCCTGCCCTCTGGCTTATTTTGAGAGGAACCTTGGAAGATGAGTGGCTACTTCAGAGGTCTCTCCTTACCACTGTGCCATTGGGAGAGTGGGGCTGGTGTGCCTCTTTGTAGGACCTGCTGTAGTGCTGCTGGCTGGCTAGAAGCTCTGGAGGCCCCCACCAGCCCTGCTTTCCAGCTGCAACAAATGTCGCAGGTGAGAGCACCTGGTGATCTGCAGCCACACTGGAGCAAACCCTCTGGTGGAGTTGCAGCTGGAGGAGAACTCAAAATGAATCCAACCAAACATGGCTCAGTGGTAGTAAGGGGAGTATGTAACTGCTGCTTTCCCCATCGCAATATCTGAGGTATAGGGGTGACTCCATCTCAGGAAAAGGCTCGTCCCTGACTCAGGCTCGTTCTAGGTTCAGTCCCCAGTATCTCCAAGTAGGGGTGGAGAAGCTTCTGCCTAAATGCTTGGAGAGGTGCTGTCAGTCTGTGTTACCTGTACTGGACTAGGTGAACCCCTGGTCTGACTTAGGATAAGACACCTTCCTGTGCTGTTACTAAGAGTAGTAATTGGGTTTTACTCTGTTCCATTGCCTTCAGAATAAAACTACTGGCTCCTAGGGATTCATAGTAGAGCACATAGCCCTACGGGTCTAAATATCTAAATATATCAGTGTCACTAGTTTTCAAAACCTATATGTAATATAGTGTCTATTTTTTACTTTGTGTATGCATATATGTAGCATCTTCACACCCCTTTGGGGAGAATGCCCCAGAGACAGTTGAGGTGATCTTCCACTACCTGTAAGGAGAGGGTTGCTGGCAAAATGAGATCTTCCAGGTCCCCAGCTGCATGAGGGGCAGGTAGGACTGCCTGGCTAAGTTATCAGTGAGGAGAGCAACATAATTATTGCTTGGAGAAGGAGCATTTGTCCTTCAGTGCTTAGTAACTGCTCATTTCACCATTTTCTAAGTTGAAGCATATAATGCTCCAAGTTGATAATCTAATATAAAAATTACACCTTAATAAAGCTGCAAAATAAGATAATTGTACCTGATAATGATACATATTTTCATGCATTGCTATAATTGCATTGGTTCACCTGGATTATTCATTAAGAAAAGGCAAGTTCAGTTCTCATAAGCTTCATAGAAACATCAGGATGACAGAGACCTAGCCGAGCAAGGAAATCTGTAATTAAAAGTACACAGTTGGGTTAGCTTAGCTGTCTGCTGGAAAAGTAATGAGGATTAGTGCCTGGGACCTTGTTTCAGCCTTGAGTTGTACTGACCATAGGTAGGAAGTCTCTAATGGCAAAGCTTCCCACAATTAGAAATGATTCATTGTTCTTCTAACCTGCAGCAATATACTTGGAATCAAATAATTAGCGAGGCATGACCTGTATCAGGTGGAAAATCAGATTGTTACACCATAAAGTAGTATGGAAAAGTGTAAGCAGCTGATAAAACTCTGCAGGCACTTTTTTGAGTCAGCCAGCCATGAGACAGAAAGAGATTTTGAAACAGGATGTCACTATCTGTTGTGGTTCACAGATTACTGTTCCTTTTCACTTGGAGCTAGAGCTCCTTCTTTCAGTTACTTTACAACAGAATTCATGTAAGAATCAGATACATGATGCAAAGTATCCACTGGGGGTCAAGAAAAGGTTGAATTGCTGCAGGATCTAGGTGTGTCTTGACAGCTTGGATGGAACTGATATATCTTGAGCACACTTTCCTTGTAGCAAAGGTCCAAGTTGCTGCTGCCGGGCTTTGTAGCATTGTAGCCTGAATCTTCTGTGGTGGTGTCAGCAATACTTTGTGCCACCACAACAATTGTGGGATATTTATTTATGGCATTTTTAATTTGCCCAATAACAAGCATGTTCTGAGTGGATTTTAAACAGTTCAAAGACTAAAATAGGATATAAAGTGACAAACAGCATAGGAAGTGTGTGCTTGCGCATGTGCACAGCCCCCAGAATTCCAAAATGAAGTCTCTAGAATGTCTGGGAGGAAAGAAAGGTCTTTGTTACCAAAAGGATGGCCGTGTAGGCCTCTTTGGGAAGTGCATACTTAACAATGCCACCACCGATAAGGGCCTCTCTCTTGTGGTCATAAAATGTATGTGAAATACCATCAGTAGATGGCATATAAAAAGTATGGAAGTGATAGATATCGCTGCTTTAACACAGCAATTTATTTATGGAGAAGACTTGGAGAGCATGGAGGAAATGTCTTGTACTTTCTGGCAACTGAGTGCCTTAAGATGCTTATGTTAATTGTCATCATAGTGTAACATCAAGGTCAGTATTGCTAAGAAGAGGGCCTTTTCTGTAATGGCACCCTGGTTGTGGAATGACCTTCCTGGAGAGAAGATGACCACATCATTTTCTCAGGAATATTAGCTTTTTAGCTCCTGCTGTTTAAATCTGTCACTGTATTTTAAATTTTCACCATGCTGTTTTTATTTTGTACTTTAAACTTCTATATTGTTTTGTATTTTATGGCTATTTTATGGTTTTAATTGCTGTAACAGCTTTTGAGCGATATAAAAATGCATAAATAAATAATCAAATCTTAAAGTTGTTGTCTGTACAACTTAAATAGTGAAGAGAAATACTGATTCCTATCTCTCATATTATGAATATCTTGGGTTTTGTATTCAGCTATTGTAAAATGTTATAATCACAGAAATCTGGAAAGTTGATTTAGCATAAAGACATTTAAAATATAATGAGACTATATCGCTTGTTATGCTTTTTGTTATTTCTGTGGCAATTCCTTGCTGATTAGAAAAGCACAATATACAGTTAACTATTGGGAGGGAAAATTAATTGAATATGTAACTAGCGCATAATTAAATCAGTAGTTCTCTAATAACAATAACACTTCCTTTCATTTTGGCAATTAAATATTTAAGCATGTATTTGAATATTGATTAGAATGTTATGCTACTGGAAATCATTAGGGAATGAACTACATTACTGAAGAAATAATGTAATGCGTGAATAAGTTGTAAGCTGGAATGATTTACTGTAGACTAATTTTTATGTGCATGCAATGCACTGTCTGTGTGCAGCTAAGATTTTGACTCGATTTTTGGCATAGCATGCACCCCAAATTTTATGCTACAGAATGAATTCTTCTACAGTCAGCTTGTTGCTCCATAGTAAAATGAATATTGTTGCATTGAGAAGAAAATAGAACAGCCAATGTTGCATGCAGTTCTGCTACACTTTCTTTTGTAATTCTGCATAGGTTATCTATTAATTTTTCTTTCAATTATTGGGTGATTTTTTTTCAAACAAGGAAAGAGAGATTCTGCTTTTGTAGAGTTTATAGATCTTTAAAAAAGTAGTACTTTAGCTGTGCTTATATTCTAAGTGATTTTCATTTCTGATGCAATTTGCTATATTAAAATAAGATTTCAGGTGACTTCAACACTAATAAAGTCATGTATGTAACACTGAGTCTTCATGTCTATTTGTGTTCTTAATACAGGTGACATTCCATTGCACATTCAGATAAGGGAGACATCAGATGCTGGTAAACCAGTTGTAGTTGCAGAGCCTGAGAGTGATGTGGTGAGTTTAATTTAGTAAAGCTTTTAAAAAAAAAGATTGTGGTGGAAAATGGCAGAGGTAGGATTATGTCTGATTATAAATCTTTCTTTTTGTGCTAACAGAATTTCACCAGGGCTTAGTGCATCTTTTAGAATTATAAAACGTAGGCTTCTTGGCTCTGTATATCTGTTTAATTACTGTTTAGCCATGATTTGAATAAGAGGCAGGTCAGCCAAGAACCTTGTGTATTAAATGGGGAAGGGAAGAAAAATGGATTAAGATTTAACAGATAAACCTTGAAAACTTTTCTCAGTGCTTGTTTGGTAGTTGAAAAGCTGAAAGTGTGCAAGGGAGCACCAAGTCCTATCTAATGTTAAATGGAATACTCAACATGCACATTTTTACTAGGAAAGGGATACACTTCTAAAATGAAAAGCAATTTGTGCAACCCACCTAGCATTTTATGGTCTCAAAGCATTTTAGTGGGACAAAAAGCTTCCATACAAAGATAAGAAATGGATGTACTATTGAAAATTGGCCTGCCTAAGATGAAATCTAAGTTTCTTACAACCTTCATGCCTTTATCTCTTAATCAAATAATTTCCCATGATGAAACAACGGCGACACCCTTTTAAAACATTTTACAATTAACATATTTCTCAAGGAATCAATTTGCTCCCTTGAAAATATGATGCCCATTTGTTTTCTTATTCCAGAAATATTTTCAAATTGATTGTATAATTGCATGGCTTTGGAGTGGAATCTGCTCAGTTTATAATAGGTCAATAGGAATCAATTCCCTGAAATGTTTTTATAGCTTAGAAGGTAAAGATCTGCCTCTGGGGGCATTTGCACAGCTCTTTCTAAAGTTTGACTAGTGTCCAGAAACTGAATGGTGAGGGATTATTGCAAAGGGAAAGAAAATATTCTATAGAATAAGTTTTGACTAACATTATTACTCAATTCGGAACATGTACAAAACCTGATCTTTTTTCCCATTGTTTTCCAAAGGTACTTGTAGTTCACTAAGTTCTCTTTTCACTAAGTACAAGCACTTGTGAGTGTGAAAACTATGGCATGTCCCAAGATTCACTCCTGTATAAGAAATGTTCCCACTAATCCCTCAAGCGGCTGTTCCATAGAAGAAATTTGGAATGAGCTTTTGAGAGAATCTGGTATAAGATTTTGGTGCCCCATAAACCTGTAACACTTCAGAGCAACAGAATTTATGCCTGAGTTCTGAGGAAAATTTGGCCCAAATGGACTTTGTTGGGCACCTGTAGTTTATATCTTGAGTTTATAACTTTCTCAGTTTTGTTCTCTTTGGCCTCCAAATGGTTAGCTGGCAAGTTGTTAATGTGAACCTGTCTACTTTTCCTTTGCTACAGAAAATGTACTCCTTGCTGTGAGGAAAGATGAGCTATAGCAATTCCCATTAGAAACTCCAGTGCAAGAGAAAGGGAAAATATCTGAATTGAGCACATACCATATTAATATGGAAACCATTTTGAATGATAAATGAGAACTGTAAATTTCTCCTTTCCCCATTTAAATTCTCTTGTTTCACTTCAGTCCCTTTTGTGTTGCTTAGTAATGATGGCACAAATGGTTGAATCCAGCTTTTTATGATCAAATAAATGGCCCATTAAAAAGAATACGAGTAGGAGAAAAAGTTCAATATGTTTACATATTCCGTTTATGTAAAGGGAATGTAGGCTAGCTGATCTTTTCTGTCTTTTCATGCCTGTCAATATAGTAGTGATCCACACTTGGCAATCTTGAGGCCAAGCAAAACCCTTTCTTCCACCTATTCCCTTCTCCGTTCTGTCAAAGCCACCACAAGTCAGTTGGCTACAACTCTTTGTTGGATAGAGGCCTGTTTGGGGGAGAGCTGAGCGGAGGAGAACAGCTCACAAGGTCACTACTACTAATATGCTGTATGCTTCTTTACTGTCATGATAGTCTGAGGAAAAACAGGAGGAGTCTGCATTTTTAAAGGAAAGCAGTGCTGTGGTTGGTGTATGATACTTGGCAAGCCATTTGATTAGTTGGCTCACAGCTTATGAAGATGCATTACACAAAGTGGGATGACTGCATTTAGCTCACTTCTCTAACTCTTCTAGTGAGTTATATCCCATCCCATATCCTGCTATTTAAAAAGAAAATAGACCAATTTAAAGCAATTAGGTCATCAACATCTGTTAGCCATAATAACTAATAATGGAACCCCCATATGTTTGGCCACACATGGCCTCAGAACATGGTTTTTAGAAGGGTCTTGCTAGACAGCCACAGCACGGAAGATCAAATTAGATTAACCAGTGATCTGTCTCAATATGCTGTGGCTTCAGGTTATTTGTATGCCATGTACTTTTGGCTATGAGAAGTTTCGGACAAGCAAGAGGCTGCCTTCATTAGGCCTTGCTAGCAAACTCCTTGGGGACATTAGGCTTGCTGCTCTTGAAGGCAATGCACAGCAAGACAAGGGAAATGGTTTTAAATCTATCTTTAGGGCAGCTTTCAAAAGATGTAAGGTATAAGGTTTGTCCTGGATTTCTTGGAACAAGTCATTTGGTTTGTTGTGCAGACTGACTGGTTTCGGTTCAGTTGACTGCTGTACTACACTGGAAGGCATGGTTTCATGATGAATCAAAGTGGCTTTAAAATCTAAAACTGTGATCAGTTTCGTTCAATGACAGCAGCTCTGCAGACCTTTTAGTGTTGAGGAGAGATTATGTGGATGTAATGAGACTGTTCCTTGAGCTATCTTTTAGTTGTTTTTGCAGCACTTCACACAACCTTCTTGGACAAAGGAATTTTGACTCTTTTAGGATAGTAACAGCACATGAGTCCTCTCCAGGCTAAGACCGATTGCATAACTCTGTACTTATAAACTAAAGCACCAATCCCAATTGTGTTCCTAATACCTTAATATACTCTTAAACATTGTTCTGTTCTGGACATATATCATGTGATTGTATAAGTAAGGTCCTTAGTAGTAAGTATTTCTGCACTTTTTTTTTTTTTTTTTGTCTAAGTTTTCTGAACAACACATTTTAAGACACAGAACCATGTTGTACTGGAAACCTCCAGCCAAACATTTTGACAAATTTATCCAAATCAACCAATTTAAGTCCCCTACTCCCGATGCCTCCTTGTCATCTCCAGTATTTGGTACCCAGGCCATAAAATCTAATTTGCTTGTCCTCTTTTCTTGTCAATAGCAACCGGTCTCTCCTATTCTAAGCTCCACTGTGAAGTTTTTTCCTAGCTACATTTGCCTTGGTTCTTACCATGTTCTTTGAGTCTTCTTGGGTTCTTCCTGAAGGCTGCTCACTCATTTACTGATCTGGTTTACACAGATGCCTTATTTTCCCACCTGGCATGCAACAGATGTGCTCTACCAAAGCACCATAACTCAGCTTCTCACATCATCTGAACCCAGCAAGGGGTGCTTTACAAACTACCACAGAACCCCCAGTTTGCAAAATGGTTTTGAATGGTTCGAATGGCACAACAAACCATGACTAGTGAGGATAATTATAATACCATGATGCTGCACTACTGGCAGGCACATACACCATTAGAAATTAAGTCCTGGTGACTTATTTTTCTTCCTGAACCATATAGGCCTTCCCCATGTCTGTTCAGTAACCATTTCATGGTACTTTCCTCTGCCTCTCTTTATCACATGAGATCTTTTTTTTACTCTGCCTGCTTAGAATTCCTAAATCCAGGACCCCTTCTCTGCTGTTGACAAAAAGCTTTTCTGGTATGTACAGCATGGGTCCTCAAACCATGGCCCACGGGCTGGATCCGGCTCGCCATGCACGTGTGCACGTGGCAAGGTGCTGGCTTGCTCACAAGGAGATCGTTTTGGACTCGCTTGGAGAAAAGGAACTCCTTGTGAGCAAGCCGGCCTTGAGGCACCGGCTTGCTCGCAGGGAGATCATTTTGGACTCGTTGGGAGAAAATGATTTCTGCGGAGGCATGGCCCTGGCTTTCTGCACGCGCATGCACGTGCACTCCCCCAGCCCATGCCCCCTACCCGCACTGCCTTGGCGGCCCATGCCCATCGCTGGGACCTTTCAACTGGCCCCCTATTCAAAAAGTTTGAGGACCCCTGATGTAGAGCAACTTACACAGCCTGATATTTTGCTTCATTATTTATCAACATTCTGCTGTTAATACTTTTCTCCATACAAATATAATGTTTTCACGACAACACAGCTCACTCTGCCTTGCTGGTGACAGGACAGTCAGTTTGTAAACTCTTTCACATGTGAATTTATACTGTTTCATTCTGGTTTAACATTTTCTAAACTAACATATGGATTTTTAAAACACTTTTATAGGCTCAAGCCTATTTGAAGATTGCTGCTGAAATAGTGAAGAGACTACCACTTTCTCCAACTGAAAGACAACATTGTGAAGATCTGTGACTGGAAGTTTACCTGCTGTAGTATGGCACAGATATAGCATAAAAAATGATGTTAAATTATGGAATTGAACCTGCCTTGTATTTTATGAATAAAGCAGAAATCATATGTCATGGAAAGCATTACAGTTAAATAATTTATTGTTAGTGCCTAGCTACATCCAGTATAGTAAACTCATTACTATCTTGCTGTACATTTATTGAAATTTTCAAAGGACCTCTGTGTCTTCTAACAGTAAGAAGAACTAAATCTGTGGAATGAGAGCTTCAGTGCATCCTTCAGTAATCCTTTTATTAAATGAAAATGGCTGTCTGCAGGGAGAATTGCCACACGTTTTTATCATTTTATCTAGATTTGTTATTACATGCCATCAAGTAATTTGCCACCCATGACAATCCTATGAATGAGTACACCCACAATGTCTTGTCCTAGTCAGCCTGCTCAGCTCTGGCAAACTCAAGCCTGTGGCTTTCTTTATGGAAACAACCCATCTCATATTTGATCTTCCATCCATCTTCCACATTTATTGTTCCCTAGTCTTACTGTTTACTCCAGTGAGTCATGCCTTATGTGCCCAAAGAAGGACAGGCTCAGTTTTGTCATTTTTACTTCCAGTGCAAATATATTATGTAATGGGGGTATACTGCCAATGGGGGTATATAGAAATGTACCACTCCATTGGCAGAATGAAGGAGGCCATTCCCTATATCACCACAGAATCTGCTCCAAGCAGTTGTGGAACTTCAAAGTGTAGCGGGGAGATACTAGGTGGTAAATGGTATCAGTGAAGAGCTCTCTTTACAACACTTTCTGCCAGAGGCAGGATTCTGAGGAGAATGGTCTTGGCAGAAGAGAAGCTAGATCGAATGTGTTAACAGGTTCTGGCTACATTACACACACTTTAGTCCCACTGAAATTGAATAATTTACTGTTGATTTCAAGTGGGATAAAATTACTGGATCCAGACCATTAGACCTTTAAGATAATTTATTTCCACTGTGAAAAATTATTGTCAAATGGCCAAACAATAAAATGCTAAGAACTGGCTTTGTATTCTTTATGCATTCCTCTCTTTATCAGCTGATCCTTCATCATTAGATAATTCCTTATTGTAATTGTCTAAGCAAGTTGCTTTATTTCCTTTTATCCTATTGAGCCTGAACAAACCCAAAATTCAGCAACAATGTGTTCATTAAAATTATATTTAGCTTAAAGCAAGTTGCTAAGGGAGGAAATAAGTGATAAAAATAATTACTGATGATTGCATATATGAATATATTCCTACTAGAAAGCAATAGCCCTGGATCAATTAAAAAAGTTCCAGTCACCATTTTTTATCTACTACAAAGTGGAAGTGTCTTTCTCATTTTTTACTGAGTTAAGTTTTGCATCTTTGTGTGTGTGTTGACAGAGTTGTCACAGAGGGTGAATAAGGATATATAGCAATGCATCCGGGCCTTGAGCTTACATAAATGTACATGTGTGGTGGTCTTCATAGGATTTTACATCTTTCTAGTTCCTAGCACTTTCCCCCCCAAAATTGTAAGAACTAATGGCATGGTGCATGGACCTGTTTGCATGATTAGTTCAGCTGCACTGGTTTATTAGCCTCAGTAGGTCGCAGTGCCTGCAAATGCCAGGTTGCCAATCCAAGCATTATTGCTGTGACTGCTCATTAAATGCAAACCCAGCAAGGGTAGGTTGCTCCAGTAATTGACAAACCACCTTTAACTCATTATTATTTTAGGATTACAGGTGGCTTGTCAACCATCCCAACAACCTATTCTTACTGGGCTTGCACAGAACAAGAAGCTGCGGTACTTTCCACTACATGTCAAATATTCAAAATAATGCCCACAGCTACAATGAGAGACCTCCACAGGAAAATTAAATCATACTGGCTTCTTGATAGTGTGCAAACTGGGCCATGGACTTTGGTATAAAAGATAAATAAGATGGCATTTTCCTGCACAAGTTTCTCTGGCACAGTTCTTATGATCAGAGTTTAGGTTGAATATTTGCCCCTTTGACTAATTCATTCCTTCACTTGACATACTTTTGTTCATTGCTATATGTCTTTATATGCACCTGTATCAGTGAACTGTAAGCTACTGAGGCTTCTTAGAGTAAATAATGAAAACCATATCATACGATGTCTGTTTTGCATTTTGTGCTCAAGAGCAGAACAACCGAGTTTCCAGTTCTAGTAGCTTGGAACAGGTTTGGCAAGTAATGATTCATTGGCACTTGTACTTAATGCTTATAGCCAATTTTCCTTCCTGCTGGAATCACAAGGAAATCGTCATATGGTTTGCTGCTTTTTAATCAGTGGTGTCCACTTTAAGTGGAATTCTATCATAATATGCATCATTTCAAAATATGAAATACAGTAGAAGAGCTGGGATACATTAGTGCTACATTTGCAGGTAACAAGCCTACCTAAGGCTACAATTCTTTGTAAACTTACTTCTAATTAAGATACACTGAACACAATTGGGCATATTGCTAAGTAGGCAGTTTTAGCTCTCTTAAAATTACTGTGGCATTAGGATTAGGCTACCTCCAAAGTCCTAGTGTGATTCTGTACACATGCAATGGAAAAGTACCAGTGAGGGACTGGTTTTGCGCAGGAAAATGAACAGAAAAGGGTGGTTAAGGAGCTCTTTTCCCCAAACTGGCAGTCTCTAATGGCTGTGTTTCATTTCTGAAGGGAAAATGCCAGATAGTTTTCTGTATCCTACATAATTTCTAGTTTGGTCCTACCATCAAACACTCTCCTAATTTGGTGAAGCAAGGAGTAAAACCCTGGGGACTTTTGCATGAAGATGGAATGATGGTAATAGCTGTTCAAGATGTTGCGAGAATAGTTATGTAAAAGTACCAACCATGCTGTGCAATTAAACTTTTCCTACAAAGTAGGAAGAGTAGTCTTGGGATAATTGTATAGATCATATAATTGTGCTATTAGTGCAATTAAATGTGTATTTATTTCTCTTAGACTGGTTTCTGCAACAGCTTTATTTTTAGCTGGTATTCTATATAAAAAACTACTGATTGGGAAGCAAATTAACCTTGAGTGTTTCTTCACACAAAATAAGTGCCTCAGCCTGTGAGTTCTTAAAAAAACAAAACACATTTTTCCTGATATTTTGATGGATGAATGGTCATGTGTATGGTTGTAATTAGAAGCATAAATTACATTTTAATGGCTAGCAATGAGGCTTTAATAAACTGCTGTCTATACTAATGTGTATCATCAAATTATGTTAAATAATGGAAGTTGGCACACATTTTGCTAGTCATGAAATCTTCACAATTTGTAATTTTTGGCTTATAGATCCTATTTTGCAAGGATTTCAAGGAAATTTTAAGTTTGGCCTTGCAACCTATGCATGGGCCTTTTCTCTGTAAAGTTGGACAGGTTCCGATCCTGGCAAGGTACAATTAGCATTTAAAACCTATAGATTATTTGTGGCATGGGAAGTTATGTATTTGGAAGTTAGTCTTTTCCTTATAATGATTTCTTGCTTGCTGTTTTCAAACTTTGCATGTAAGTGTGTGGCCAAATATTCAGCTTTCTTAGTAGAAGTGAAAAGAACAATATCTAGCAATTAGTAGACATTGTATTTCCTGAACACTATTTCTGAAGGTAATACTAAAATCATGCAAAAGTTTTTAATGCTCTCATTTTAGTGCTTAGCTTTTTTGAGAAGTAATTGGATGAAAGTCAATGGCTTCCTTCTCACAGCAGTTGCATCTAGGTCCCCAAAAGATCTGAAGAATACAAAGACACCTGTAGCTGAAAGAGAAAAAGGGCAATATCTGTGCAGATGGTGTATAAAATGTGCTCACTCCAGGAACTTCATTGCCATGAAATTGCGAAAACCTAGGAAGCATAGGTGGATATGTTCTTTAGAAAGATGGGGTATAAATGTAATAATAGGTTGCATGATCACATTCCATACTGAAAAGCTGATATGGCCAGTTGGATGCATGGAAGTTAATACGATGTGTGCAGTCAAGTATGTGCATGTATGAATTCACTCTTTGGATTTCTTTTATGGATAGACAATTATTTACCTAGAATATACTGTATTTTTGATTCTACTATAGGAATTCTACGTAAGAAACTTTGGAAGAATGGGACACGTCCTACATCAGCATGGGAATCTTAAACCCCCTCTCCATATATTCCTACCCCAGAAAAATTAGCATATTTTTCTTAAACTTGGAATAGCACTCTTGGGGCTTAAAAAGACCTTGGAGCAGCTGACCCATTTCTTAAGTAGGGAAAATCCTGGGTAAAGAGATAGGTCTTTAATTAGCATCTGAAACATCCCATAGTAGGTAGCTCCCAAAAAAGTGATGCGTTATTTCATCAGAGGTGTGCCCACAAGAAATCAATCTCTAGGTTGTGTTACAACCAGTAAAGATCTCCAATGATTTTAGTGATTATACAGGTCAATACTGGGAGAGGACTGAATGCAAAAAGAGTTACAATATTTTCCTGTTTATCTGTTTCCCTTGTCCCTCATTATCCCTTTCATCTGTTTTAGATTTGGAAGCAGAGATGGTCAGTTGTCTCATATTGCTCTGTATCTTTGCCAAAACTCTCAAAACAGCTTGTGTTCTCTGCAAGATCTATGGACATAGAACCTTATTTTATGAACTGCTATATCTTTAGCCAAGTGGGAAGCAGGCAGTAACAAGATAGAAATATCACAGATGTGGTGCATTCATAACGTTGACTTGTTTTGTCTTCATTTTATGCATTGTGGGTTAGAACTTAGCTAAATTTAATATAGCCAAACAACTTTTTGTTTTTGTCATGGTTATATGTTCAGTAGTGGTTTTCTTTTTAGTTAGAAGTACAGGTTCCCATTGCTAAAGTACATGATTATATCTGTTTATAATCTGGAATTGCACATTCCCTTCTGTGAATATAGATAAATCACTTCTCTTTTGGACCATGGATTTCTTTGGGCAAGCTTTTTAGGAAAACATCTGCTGTTCTTTTTATTATGCTTTGGAAGTGATATGAAAATTATTTTGACTTTAGTTCCAAAATTTTGGTACTACTTATTTCCTATAGTTCAGAGATTTGTTTCACATTCCTGCAGGGAAAATGAAATAAAAATAATTTTATTTTGGGGAGTGGTCTTCGTGAAGGATTTTATTTTTAATGTGAAATACATATTTTAATACAAATATTTTCTAAGGGATATAAAGTGACTATTTCAGTGTATGAGCACTTTCTGATTAGGCTAATGTTGGGTGTCATTCGGAAGACTAAATGCTTGGAGAACACATTGTGTTCTATCCACATCAATTAGTAACATTTCTTTTCATAGAACTTGCCATATGCAAATATATTTAGATCCAGCTCCACAAAAATTGGCCTTAAATGCTCAAATAGTGCGCATTTTGAATGATTGCCTTTGGCAATCCTAATCATGCTTGCTATGGAGTAAGCCTCATAGACACATTGGAAATTACTTCTATGGGCGCATAGAAGTATGTAGCAGTGGCCTTAGATCCTGAAAACCCAAAGGTGCAAATTATGTGAGGTTAGTAGAGGAGCATATTTTTTCTGGCATTACATTGTGTAAGTTATATGTCCCTGGCCCCTGCATGTAATTTCCACAGACTGGAAACCTGTAGAATAGCCAAGGGATTCTGTGAAATGTAGTCCATGTTAAAGCATATTATCCCAGAGAACTTTCTCTTCTTCCTCTTTGGCTGAATTCTGTACAGGAGTAATCTGGTTGCTTCTTTAGCATCCGGTGGATTCTGGGCAACTACATTTTGCTCATGGCATGTTAACAGGTAAAATGCATGTCCTCTGAGGCTATTGGGAGGTATAGGAATGGTAGATAGTTTTATTTATAGGCAGGCAGGCAGGCATACCCATATACATAGGAGGAAATGTAAATACTGTGACAAAATGGCTGTGAGGCTCAAGAGGCAGGGGTGCGATAATCTGGTGTAAAGTTTACATGTATCTAAGTTCACAATGACCAACATGAACCATCAGATTGATCCTTGAATGTGACCTTTGGTTGATAACAAAGGCCCTGTGGAACCTTTGTTTTCCTGTGTGGAATGGGCTTCTTGGAAGGTTTATGAGAAACCATTTGGTCTAAGTGAGTATACCTACAAGTTGGCAGCAGACGAGCATTGTCCTAGCTTATGGTGGCTGTCTGGTACCACAAATGTGTAGACTAAAAGAAATCCTGATGTGTGGCTTTAAGTAATTAATGGGCAGATTGTGCAAAAGCAGATAAATGTAACTGCCAGACTTTGTACTTCCAGACAGGGCTCCTTGTGCATCTTTAATGGATATTTTTTTGTGGAAAGGGAAAATATGGGAGGATTACAAGTGGAGAGTGGCCTTCTCTGATCCTCTGTAAACTCTCATGAATGAGGCAGGGCAAATGCATCATAAAAAGCCTCATCTGGAAACACTTTATGAACATTGCCTTGATTCTAGAAATCCAAGTAATTCATAATGGAAGGAACAGATCGCCCACATATTAAGCCATCTCGCCATATTTTGTAAAAGTTATGTTAAACAGAGGTACGCAGAAGCTCATGTATGCATCCAAGCCTTCTTTATATAACTTCAGCAATGGTCAAAGAGGGCAACTTGTGGCTCCCCAGATGTTTCATTGCACCTTCCCATCAACGCTAATCAACATCGCCAATGGGGAGGGATGAGCCACCCCGAGGCTTCAGCGAATGGGGCGGCATAGAAGTTTTCTAAATAAATAAATGATGAGAGCTATATATCAACAGCACCTAGAGTGCCACAAGTTGCCCACCCTGCCTTAGGTGCTTTCACAATCTCTTATGTGACTTCAAGTGGCTTTTCAGGATTGAGACTGCTGTTATCAACTCACCAAATACAAGAAAGTTGCTTAAATTCTTCACAGTGTTCAAGTTGATTCTGTGAGATCCTGCTTCATTCTGTACTAAATGACCTAAATATGCCTAGCCAGTGGCTGGCCCAAAGTCACCCAGTGAGCTTCATGGCTTAGTGGGGACTAGAATCCAGATCCCACAATTCCCAGTCCAACATTCTTACCACTCCACCACACTGGCTTTCATGTTTGCCATCTGCCCAGAGGGCATTGATTATTGGCCAGATTAAAGATAAAAAATAAATAATATGGTAGCCCAATATTTATTTTTAAGTGAAAAGATTGGAATAAAATATGTAAGGCATATTAGTCCTTGTTAGCAGTGTGTAGCCTTCACTACTCTCAAAGCCATAATGTACACTTTTTATGGAGGTCCTTGCTGGACAGTATTTTGATACAACTCTCACATGTTCTCAAACATGACTGATCATGTAGAAGACCATGAGAAATGAAGTTTTGACAAAGAGCCATCACTTCCTTTTTTCACTGGTTACTCAGTGTTCTATTCAACAATAAATTGTTTGTGTTTCTAATATTTCATGTTGCCTACTCTGGAAGGATTTTCAATGGTTATTAAAAACACTTTACTGTTTTTACCTTACGAGCGGCCTAAAGAGGCAACAAGTCACCCGATTCATAGCTGTAGCTGTAGTGATCTTCTTGGCATGTTCCGATTGCAGTCCGTGCTTACACAGACACATTCAGACTAGGATTTATTATTCCTGGTCCCTTGGTAACTTTATAGCTGTCTCTGCAGGAGGTCTGTTGCCACTTGATGATAATGGCAGCTCTAAAAGTTAAATTTTGTTAGCAGAAAATTGATTATGTTTATTGCATTTTGATTAAGACAAATACTCCAGGTTTAATGATACAGTATGAAAAGAAGTTTGGACTAATTCCTGGAATCCATCAGTTACTAAAGGAGTAACCAGTGTGACAGTTCCCCTAGTATGTGGAATGTTTGCTGAAAGGGATTTAGAGAAAGATCTGCTAAGAAGGATGCAGGGGGAAGCATCAGAAGCCTGAATCCCTTGGTAAATGCAAACCCTTACAGCTTTCCAGTATATACCTTGATCTTGTAATGGATCTGCAGTCTTTCTGGGGAGAAGTAATGATGAGAGAAACATCATGCTATGGTGAGACAGATATCCAATTTGCAAAATTCTACCCCAGTCAGGAGATGGAAACAGTACAAAGATTAGGTGATAGCTTCCATAACTAGTTGTTATGGCCAACTAGTGATAACAACCCACACATTCTGAAGAGGTTAGTTGAGCACATCTTATGATCTTATTAATTTACTATTAATGATTAGTTGCTATTGTTTTTAGCTGTCAAGTTTTTGCCCTATGATTGGATGTCAAATAGCCAGAAAACAACCATTTACTCCCTTGGATTCTGTTCTCTCTTCCTCTGATAATGGCAATGGGATGAGGATGAGACTCTGAAGACTTAAGGTCATACTGTGCTTGACCAAGGTCTCTTATCCCAATGGAAGGGGAGGATGACCCATGTTTCAAACCTTGCCTTTGCAATCATTAAGCCCTGCCTTTACTTTCTGAGAGATCTAGCTCACTGGCCAGAATCTGCAAGTTTGCTGAATCAGCTAAGGCTGGTACAGAGCAAAATCTGTAAAAAGAAGAAACTGCAGCAGTTTATTTTGCATCAGTCTCACCCCGAGCACTCAAGGAGAAGTCATGCTTTTGCAATGGATCGTTCTTTTCCCCCTCTTCTTGCTATCCCACCAAACATTCCCCAGGGAGTTAGGGGTACCTGCAGAACATCATGAACCATGTCTTACTGGTCTTTAGTGGGAGAACTGGGAGGCTTGTGTGAGCAGGAACAGGTTTCTCAACTTGGTTTGGGTCATTTCCCACTTCCAGTGCAATCTGGTAGGATAGGACACAATGTTCTGAAGGTTCACATGAGCCTCTGGAGAGGTTTTTGGTGGTGGTGAGTATATGGGGCTGCAGGTGGGAGAAGGGAAAGGAAGCATTCAATTTTGCTTGCACTCATAGGGCAAAAGACTCATAAATAAAATGAAATAAATAACCACTTCTCCCAACACCATGTACTAGGAATTACATATAATGGCTGAATTCCTTGACTGGAATCCTTGATGCAGAGAATCAGGTTGGTTTTGCTTTTCAAATAAGATCAGAATAATTACTGAATCCAAAAGACAAGACTCATGCCCACAGTACAGTGTTGAAATCACTGGTAGGTTTATTGCTTTCTGCTCACTTGTCTGTTTCCCTGCCACCTTCATACCAACTGCTGTGGAGAGGCAAGCAGAATAGCAGCATGTACAGCTGGTATCTGGGGAAAAGATAAAATGCCACCCAAACTCAGCTGAGACTGCAAAGGATATAGGTCGGACATGTGTAATCATTGCTTGCTGTTATGTTCCATACATCAGTATTCTCATGTGCATAGGGTTTGTTTCTTGTTTTTGGCATCAGTAAACAGAGATATTTTGCCCACTTATGACTACATTATTCATAATCATTGTGCTCCATTAGACAGATTCTTTTTTTAAGCATTTAGAACAAGCCAAAACAACACCCAAGCTGTTTATCTTATGATTATCTAATTAGGTTTGATTTGACTTTAATAGGATTTTTTAAAAAGATGAGATTATATTTGCTCCTTATGTTTATTGCACCTTATGACTAATCACAACATGCATGTAAGCTGTTATCACTGAAGCAAGGGAACTGCAATCAAGAGAATGATTTGTATTGTGACAATACCTACTTATGAAAAGATCGTCTTTGTACAGCATTAGATTTAGTTCGTGGGTAATTTCATTTACACATTTTAAACTTTTTCTTTAAATTATGAAAAATGCATGAGAAGTAATCACAGGTGCAAATCTTATATATCCCAGAAAATGGCAGCATTTACTCTGCAAATAGAAAGCAAATAGGGGGAGATTATTTTTTAATCACACAGTGCTAGAAGACTGGGTCACCCAGTGAAACTGATCAGCAGTGGATCCAGGACTAAGGTGATGAAGTCCTACATTACCACGTTTCAGTGTATCCTGATTCAGTGGGCTGTCAAAGCCAAGTCTGATTTAAAGAGAAAGAACCATAAGAAGGGAAAGCAGAGAGGCCCTTGAAGTTGCCCAGCGACAATTAGCACCCTGTCAGCAGGCTGAAGACACCCAGGTTCCCTGGTCACAATCTTCCCACTACACTGAAATGTATTTTAATTTAATTATTGAGATTTTTTCCTAGTTTTGTATGTGGACAAATCAGTATATTTTATGCAAGCCTTTGTCTTTCTGTTGCATTTCCTATTTTTGGCACAATGGGCATCCTTACTCAGGACAGACAAGAGAAAATACTTTTTCACACAACACATAATTAACTTATCAAAAGCAACAAGACTTTGATAATAGTTACCGGATTAGATAGTTTTAGGATGATGTCATGGTGGATAGATCCCATCAGTGGCTTACTGGAACGTCCCTGTTCAGAAACACTGACCGAGTTGACCATTATTTAAGCCAGGAAGTGTGGTGATGAGTGGCATATGTGAGCCATTTATTTTTCTCAGTTAACAACCCAGGAATGTCCTCATCATATCCAAACCCTAAAAATCAGAGTTGTTTAATGCAGTGGTTTTCAACCTTTCCACAGCTGGGAACTGGTGAAAGCAGGAAAACCACCCCAGGGACCATTCAGGCAAAAACATCATGCACATAATATAGCATTCTGTGAATTAGTTTCCAAACACAATACCAAAATAAAATTAAAATTCTCCAAACAACCAGAAACTGAGCAACAAAAAATGCCAACAAAGGAACGAAATACTGAAATTGGCGCAACATGGCTCCCAGCCAGCTCCCACTGAACTGTCTCTCCCCTTCCTGCCCCTCCCCAGCGGCACTGGCGCACCCCCACAAATGTGATGCCAACTGAGGAAGAGGAGATAGAGCATAGCTCAGCCCCCATGCTGGTCCGGCCACTCTACAAACTGGCAGGAAATCTCTCGTGGACTGGTGCCAGTCTGCAGACTGGTGCCTGAAAACCACTGGTTTAATGGATTAAACATCTTAGAGTAAACAAAAAGCAAGGGATGATTGTTGGGTGTACTTTGGGTTATTTCACCCATAAACATTTCTGAGTTCAGATGACACAGAAAAGCCAAGGCTTCTTCGTCGTGGCCTCTGTGCATCACACATATGGGTACTGTGCCTGCGCAGTGCCTTTGGCTGGAAGATTGATAGCTAACGGTTTTTGGCGGGAAGCTCCGCTCCTCCTCCCCCTTGTGGCCTATAACGAGCGGAGCATCCGCCATTTTGTTCAGTCTTTGCGACCGCCATTCGCTGTGCCTCGTGCCGCTTTCGACTTTCGCTTTGGCTATTCTTGGTTCTCTCCTTACATATTGCCCTTATACTACTTTCCCCTTTCTTCGTTCCCGCTTCTGTGTAGTTTTTCTCTTGTTATTTCTTTCTTCGATCAAAAAAAAAAAAATACATACTTACCCTCTGCACTATCTCTCTTCTTCTTCTTCTTTTCTTCTGCGATGGCGCAGCGAGAGGCTTTCCGCAAATGTGCAGATTGCGGGTCAAAAATGGCACCTACTGACCCGCACGACCTATGCCTCCTCTGCCTTGGAGAGGGGCATAGGACGGATAAGTGCGTTTATTGCCTAGCCTTCTCAAAGCAGGCTAGGAAGAACTGCGAGAACCGGCTTTGGAGGCTTCTTTGGGATAGGGCTCTGATGCAATCAGACCCGCTTATCTCCATCCCAAAACCTGGCTCCGCTTCTGTGGCTCCACCCTCACGCCCTTCGGATGAAGGTGCGTCCGCTTCGGTGGCCCCCTCTGCTTCACCAAAAAAGAGGCATGAGAAGCAGAAGCATGCCGAAGAGAAGCCGGCAGGCCATAAGAAGGCCAGAAAGGAGAAGGCCTCTAAGCCTCCAAAGAAGGCGAAGTCCACGGACCGTTCCCAACATCGGGACTCGGAGCCGACGGGACCCTCGGTACCGGTGGCGGTTACGATACCGACCCTGCCCGAACCGATCCTTCAGGAGGCCATGCGGGTTACCCCTCAAGGGTCTCCCCGACGTGTGGTCGACCTCCCGCCTGCACCCCTTCCAACTCTATGGGGGTCTATTTCAGATGGGGAAATCCAGGACTCCCCTCCTATGGCGAGGTCACCGACACCGATGCCCGCGGTGACGTTGGAGACAGAAGCTGGCATCATCCCTACTACCAACCTTGGGGAGACCCGCTCTCTGTGGGGTACTACCCTGCTCCCAGGGCACGATCCTCACCTCCGCCCCACGACCAACCGCGGAGGGGAGTCACACAACCCGCCCGCCGGCCCCGTTCGGTGTCGGTGAGTGGATGCATCGACAGCTCAATGTCTATGAGAGAGGGCATCTTCGGTACCGACCATCTCCTTTACGGTACCAACAAAAAAAAAAAAAATTCTATTAAGATACCATACGTTTGGTCGCAAAGACTGAACAAAATGGCGGATGCTCCGCTCTTTATAGGCCACAAGGGGGAGGGGGAGGGGGAGCGGAGCTTCCTGCCAAAAACCGTTAGCTATCAATCTTCCGGCCGAAGGCACTGCGCAGGCACAGTACCCATATGTGTGACTGCACAGATGGCCACTCGAAGAACATCAGTTACAGGTAAGCAACCTGCTTTTATTCCTGGGTATTTATCTACTTCCTATTCTGGCTGATTGTTGAAGCGCTCTGGCAGTTTACAACAACACAGAAAAAAAGCCAAGCAAACCTCAGTGCAGAGCTTGTTCCATAATTGGGGGTCACCAGTAAAAAGGCCCTTATCCTTTTTGTCACCAACTGAGGCTCCTTCAGAGGTGGCAGTTGAAGGCAGGCAGGCAGGCCTCAGAACTTGAGTGCAGTGTCCAGGCAGGTGGTGGTTAGGAGACGCATTCTGACAGGTATTGGGGTCCCTAGCTGGTTATGTTAAAACCAGCACCTTGAATTGGACTTGAGTATCTGGCAGCCAATGCAAGCAGACCAGAAATGCTGTTGTATCTTTGGACAGTCTGGTCCCTGGCCTGTTATTAATCTGGCTGATACATTTTGCACAAATTGCAGCTTCTAAACAGTCTTCAGGGGCAGACCCACGTATAGTACATTGCAGTAGTCTAGCTTAGTGATCACCATAGATCACTGATAGCAGGCTATCTTTGTCCAGATAAGTCCATAGCTGAGCCACCAACTGAAACTACTAGAAGACACTCCAAGCTAGTGAAGCCACTTGGGCCTCAAATGACAAAGATAGCTCAAGAAGTGCCCCCAAATTATGAACCTGCCCCTTCAAGGGGAGTGCAACCCCATCTAGAACAGGTTGAATTCCCTCCATCTAGTCAGAAATGCCACCTACTAAGAGTCCATTGTCACAGCTAGGCACCAGTCCAACACATCCACAGCCTAGTTGTTGAAGATTAAAACGAGAAATAGAGCTGTGTGTCATCAGCATACTGATGGCAATGCACTCCAGATTCCGGATAACTCTTCTCAGTGGTTTCATGCAGTTGTTGAATAGCATGGGGGGCAAAACTGATCCCCAAGGAACCACTCCTGAAGAGAACAATATCCCCCAAGCACCACCTTCTGGAACCAGCCAAACAACCAGGAGTGCAACTACTACTGCAGGGCAGTGCCCCTCACTCCCAACTCAGATAGTCACCAAGAAGGTTGCCATGGGCAATGGTATCAAAAGCTGCCAAGAGTTCCAGGAGTACCAATACTCATACACCTCTGTCTCTTGGCACATGTAATCATAGGGGGTGCCCAAAGCTTCTTTCTGTGCCAAAGCCAAGCCTCAACCCTGTCAGAAACGAGTCCAGAGAATCACTCTCATCCAAGAGTGCATGGGGACGGTTTGCCATCAGCCACTCAAGAGCCTTGTTCCAGAAGGGCATGTTGGCCACCACCCTAAAATTAAGATATACTTGGGGCCAGTATGTAGTAGGCCTTGGGCAGTCTAGAGGGCTCCATTTAGTGGCAAAGAGAAGATGGAACGAATCAGATATTATTTCTTTGCCGCTTTCACTGTCTCTAAATATATTTGACTATAGGCACACATGAGGGCTCAACTGTTATCCAGAAGGAGTTTTCCTCCCTCTGCACTCAAGCCATCTCCTGATTTGCTTCATCTCTCTCAGCTCCAGGGAATGCCATACTGCTGTACAAGCTGTACTTTAGAGAGGAAACTCATGAACGATCTTGTCAACCACCCGGGTCATCTCTGTATTCCACAAATTAAAAATAGATATGAATCATTTGGAGGTTGTCAGTTCCACCCAGGAATTGCCACTGTAAGATGTGAAACAGTAACATGGCCTCAGCCAGACTATGGGCCAAAGACCTTTGGGTAGCCACCCTTAGCAATAGCTATGAGGCTGCTGAAAGCAACTCTTGATTTAGGCTCTGTGTGTCTAAAGCTGCAGATCAGTTAGTCAGTTAGAAGCCAAATTAAGAAAGACACCTAGATGCTTGGAAAGTAATACTTAGCATAACCACCAATGTCAAGAGGAAACAGTTATCAGAAAACCTTCACTAACTCCAACCACAAACTAGGCCAGCAAGACCTCAAATGTCACAAGAAACAATTCTTAGAAAATCCAGCAAAACACCTTACCAGAATGACTCTCTAAAGGTGCCATGACATGGGAGGCCAGGATGGCTGATATGGAACTGGAGAGCACCTGAACACATGCGGACTGAACTGCTTGCTACTCTGTAATCTGTAAAGACCAAGTCCAAACCTTTGCTTTTTGTTAGCTCTGCTTATGGGCATGAGCCACACTGCTGACCTGTTTTGCATGCAAATATATGTTTTACGTCTCTACTGGGTGTTGTTTTCCTTTTTCCTGACAATTGAGACCCTCCAGGAAAAAGACCAAGGGTATTTTTACAAGACTGATGAGAGAACTTAAGAGACCATGTAAGTAAAATCCCATTCAGCTAAAATCTGAATTATTTATTTATTTATTTATTTATTTATATTAAAAGCTTTTATATGTCATCCTTTATATAAATATCTCAATGGCACAAATGTACTGGAACATGACAGATTTTTAAAAAATGTTTCTATCAATTGTTCTAGTTTGGATAAATTTAAAAGAAAGCTATAATGAAGAAACCTGGGCATGTACTGTCCTTTCAGTAGACTTGCCGAAGATAAAGGAGCAGTCTCTGTGCTAGGCATAATTACTTCTGGGGTAAAATAGAAGCTGATTGCGGATAACACTGAGCTGTGTGGTTTGGGTTCTGAAATGGTTCTGAAGTTGGCTGGCAATCTTCACAAGGCTTGCAAAATATGTTCTACGGCTTGTACTGTGTTAGCAGTTTCACTAAAAAAGTAGCCATCCCAACCACTGTTAGCATATCTCTTCCAAGTACAAATAATATTTCATTTCAGGTTCATTTCAGGATGCTTTGTGCAGGAACTGGTGAAAAAGAAAATAGTTCTGTCTATTTGATAGATAGCATCTTCTGTTTGATGCTTCTATCAAATTTGATCGGGGTCAATATGAAACTAAAGGTGATGCAGCAGCGCCTGACAGTCCTCAACAAAACAGTAGAACGTTCTTCAGAGAGAATGTGCGTAGGATTTTACTGTTAGTTCATTGCAGAAAATCTGGGGTGCTTCCAGCCAAGGCTTTTATCTTATGGGCATGCTATCTTGTTGACAAATTTTACAGGGCCCGGGCTAGTATACCTTTCATGTTTCTCCCTTGCTTCCTCCAACTGGTTCTTAGCAGGGGGAAAAAGGCTGAGGAGGAACAGATAGAGCAACTGCACAATGACATTGGATTGACAAGGACCTAGACGACCTGCTTAGTACCAAGTTGAATTATCCCCTCATTGATTCCTTTTAGGAACAATTACTGCTGGGTTTAGCGCACTTAAGAGAATTGGTGCAAATATCTCTGATTCTCTCTGTTCCATTCAGTCATCTTCTACATTAAAAAGAACTTTGGGAAAATCAGTGCAAATTCAAAGGCTAGGTGATCCATGGAAGAGAGGTTTGTGCAAATGTAAAGGCTTGGAGCATGAGGATGATGGCACTTCCATGGATGAGAAAGGAGGGCGGCAGCTAGTAGTGGATGGAAGTGCCAAGCATGACCCATAAAAGGTAGCCACAACAGTGGTCTAATAGGAGCCTCTAACTCCTGTTTGTCCACTGCACTGGGATGTAGGGTACTGCCAAAATGGAGAAGTACACTGTCAAGCATCAGTTTCTTTGACATAACTTCTTGAAGCAATGTCTTCTTTAACTTTTTCCCCTCTTTTGGGGTGTGTCTGAATTGAAAGAACTCGTGCCAAGCTGCCATGCACTGATCGTCTGTTAGGAGTAACTTGGGTTGGCAACTGTGCAACCAATAAACAGTGGTTTAGTGTGATTTGAAAACTGGTCCACTTTCTTTTATTTTTAAGAAATTTGATGTGCCACATGGGCATAAAATCATTCTGCTCCAGCCACAAAGAGAATAACAAGTAGGACTGATTGGGAAATTCCATCAAGTACCAACACTCTCATAGGACCAAATAGCAAAGCAGAAATATTGTTTGTTGGGGTTTTGATTTCTGCACACTGAAATTAAGACAAGCAGGCTGCAGATTAGTGTGTGGGGAGGCTGCATGCTCTGTGAACATGGTGTGGCAATTTAGTCGGAGGTTGCTTGGGGGAAAAAGCATCCTCTTACATCTGCGCGTTAGGGTTTGGTGACCAGTCTGCCCATAACAGGAATACCAGTATCTATTTGTTAAAAAAATATATTTGTGTATATCTTGCATTTCCTCCAAGGACATCAGGATAGTTTACATGATTTCCCTGTGTGGTTGAGTGGCAGATAGTGGCTGATCCTTGATTTCCAAGGAGTGGGAATTTTAATCCATATCTCCACTTCCTGACAGTTAGGACCCCTAGGATATGGAATGGGCTTCCACGGGAGGTGGTTGGATCCCATTGGTGAGGGTGTTCAAGGAAAGGCTAAACATGCATATGGTGGGCATGTCATGAGTGGAGCCAGCTGGAGCCGGGGGTCAGACTACATGGCCCAGGAGGCACCTTCTGACTTGCTCAGTTTATATCTTTCTGTGTTTCCACAGACTTACTCCAACACATTTTTGTAAGGTGCCTTCCTTTTTTCTCTTTCTTTGTTGGTATTTTGAAATTGTATTGATTTTCAAAATAGCAATGTAGGGAAAACTAATTGTAAGTTCCAGACTAGGACTAATTTGATTTTAAAGACACTGAATGCATAATATTGCATAACTGATGTGTCATGCCAAGTAAATAGGAACATGAGAGAATCCTGCTGGGTCAAAATGCAGACTGAAAAACTGAGCATCCTGTTTCCAGCATTGGACAGATAGATGCTTCTAGGAAGCTCACAGGCAGGGCAGGAAAGCAGTGACTTTCTCTGAACAACCCTTTCCTCCCCAGCAAATAATCTGCACTCTAATGAGAAGCAGCGGCAAGGAAACCAGTGAACCCAGCTGTCTGTTTTGCTCTGCACCACAGCCACCAAGGGGATATCTTTATTTCTGAGCTGCCTCTACTTCCCAGCGCTTTAACTTCTGGAATTTACTTATGCATCCAACTATTTTGCTGCACTGGGAAATCTGCTAAGGCAAGGAGGAGAAAACAAGCCCTAAACTAAAATGAAACCAATAACTATTTTAGCCATTGCTAAATATTTTTGGAAGGCAGCAGCTTAAAACGGGTGCAGGGCCAAAAATACTAAACGCGCCAGGATAGTTTAAGCTCATATTTCTTATTTATTGATTAGATTTTATTTCTGCCCTGTCTGTCTACCAAAAATGGCATGAAAAGCAGCTTACAGGCACAGTTAAAATTCATAATTAAAATAGCATATATGAACATGCAAGAAAAACATAATTACAAGGTACAAATAAAAGCAGCATCTAAACTAACAGATCCACTTAACAGGCCAAAGACATTCTTAAAGAAAAGGATCTTTGCCCGCTGACAGAGGGAGAACTGAGGAGGAACAAATCTACCCTCCCTTGTGAGGGAATTCTACAGACTGGGAGAGGCCACCAAAAAGGTTTTCTTTAGGGGTTGTCGCCAAAGGCATCTCTGCAGGCAGTGGTCCCACAAGAAAGATGTCTTCAAAAGAATCTTCTTTGGAGGGTTGCCCAATTTTCCAGAGCAAATTTTTTTAGGGTGCATGTCAACTGCAAGGAGGAGAAGGAACAGACCCTCCCTGCTAATGTTGATGAAGGCTATTCTATCAGCAAAAAGAGCTAATTGGATGTAACCCACTAACTTTGGCTCTAACACAGAGTAATTAGCATTTCCTCTTGATCAATCCAAAGGGCAGTGGATTTTCTCATATTTTTTAGATTTATTTCCCCCATTGCAGAGTCAGTTTCCTGGATTGACTATCTGGCCCTTTTGTGAAGAACACCCTCTAAACAAAAGATAATGATAAGGAATACAAAAATGGCTAAACAGTTACATTCCTTCACTGATATGCTGCCAGAAAGCTGTTCCACCGGGAGATTATACTGTTGCTGAAACTGGCTGAATGTTTTGAAAGTATCTTCTCAGTTGATCTAGTAATTCAATGTGTGGATTCCTTTATTTGTCCACTTCTCCCAAAGGGTCATTTGCTGTGATTTTCCACTGGATGATTCTTTAAAAGAGGCAGCTTTGTATGAAGGAAGCACTGTATATGACATTGCATTGTGGGAAATCAGCCACAATGGTTTATCTTGTAATCTGCCACACCAGTTTTCCAAGGGGCTGCTTAATTCTGGGGAACCCATGGCTTGTTCTGGTGGGTTATCCTACACACAGTGGATTGTTGTGTCACCTGAACTAGAAGGCCAATTTTATCATGGGCTGCCAGGAGTGGCTACAGAGCCAGTTGGTACGTATGAGTAGCAAATACCAATGTTGCTCTTTGAATTCTTGCCTGTGCTACCTCCAATCTATCTTTCCACTGATGCCCAAATGGCACTTGGTGGAAGCATTACTTTTAACAATATTTTAGTAATATGCTTTTAATAATATTTTTCCATCCCAGGAAATTATGCAATTATTTTGCAGTTGCCCAATATCATATTTGCCCTTGCAAGTTTTAATTGTCAAAGAGAAAGAAGTGCAGTAGTTAACGTACAAGGAAATTGGCAAGGTAAGACTACTCATAAACAAATTCGCACATACTTGCTGGGTACTGGGAGAAAGGTGAAAAAAAGGCAGAAGAGAAAAGTGAAAGAGGTAGGACAGCAGAAAACAGAGGGTCAATAATGCCCCCGTTCCTGAACTTTGCTTGTTTGACAGCTGAAACTTACAAGGGCATTGCCAAGATGACACATTTCAAAGAGTTCACATTTGTACACTTGCAAAAGGCAGGCCAAAAAACAATGATTTTAAAAGTTATGAAGAAATTGCAGAATTCTCTGTGGCTGAAGTAAGTAGAAGCTACTGCTAATAAAATGCCACCTTTGCATACTTCCAAGGGACCCCAAAAAAGTGGTGAACAATTAGGGGTTGTGAACAGAGTGGGGAGGGGGCCAGAATGAGGTGACAAGATGGGTTCTGCTGTGCAAGACAGTGGGGTATGAGCTGAAGGACTAAGGTGTGGTGGGTGGGGGGGGGGGGGGAGGAGAAACCACAATAGGACCTAGCAGGGCTTGTTCTGTGAATAGGTCAACATGTGTAGCTTATTTGGGTAGTTTACCATGATGTGCAAATGTGGCCAATGGATCAAGGGAAAGGCCAATAACATTTGGTAAAAATAAAGTTTGGTGGTAATTAACTTGCTTGGGTGCTAATAGCACTAAACCCTTTGAGAGAATATGTTACTTGAAAGTGCTAACAAAAAGTACACACATATGTACTGCAAGAGATCATAAAAATGGTGCCCTGCTGAAAATTGTACCTCTTTTCCTTCAAACACAGTTTGCTGTTATTCACTATCAGGGAAAGTGATGCTTTCTGGTTAATGTAAGATTTTTGCACCTATACATTTTGTTGCACATTTGTAATTTTTTTTCAATCCCAAGTGATGGATGGGCTTCACTCATTACTAGTTGTTCTTTGTAAAGATATTGCAGGAAAGTTGATTCTTCAATTCACATTTAATGGAGCTGAATGTGTGAAAAGGTGGCAGAGTAGATAAGGCATTAAATAAAAATGAATTATCCAGGTTGTTGTGTTCCTTGACACAACAATGAAACAGCATTAAGGAACACATCAGCCAATCTCTCTGGCCAGTGTAAAATATTGCATTCTGGGCTTAACAGTGTCTTTTCCGTAGCAAGATTTATCCATCACTAAACCATAGGCAAATTCCCTCATTCTTTTCAATGCTGCTCACCAATCTCAACAAGCCAGCTCGCCTGTTTTAAATGCTTTGACCGGATGAAATTCTGTTTTCTGACAGTACAAACATGTTCAAGACCTAGCAGTGAAGCTCTTGTGCATGATCAGACAAAGGAAAAACGGCAAACAAAAGCAGGTTCTATACTGTCAAGCATTCCAATCCAATAAAAGTGCATGCAGAATTTAGATCTCTTTACTGGTCTGTGTCTTGAATGTATAAATGTTTCCTGCACACGGTGCCACTGTCCTAATTATATGCATTGTATTGATCAGGCCTGCAATGTACCAACGGTGCACATACCAGTTACTGTTTGGGGAGATGCAAGGGCCAAACCTCAAATGTGGGGTGGTGGTGGTTACAAATTTGTACAATTTGGGGGTTTGGGGTACATACATACCACGATGCCACCCCCTATATACAATCTCCAGAGTCATAAAAGAAAAATGCCTATTTTAATGCTGAAGCTAAATTTCCTACACCACGGCTGGCTCACATTGGGGCTTTTTTTTTTTTTTTGCTGTACCCCAACACACACACACACAGACACTGATGTTACTTTTTGCTTGGTCCTATTAAAATTATTCTCCTGTTGAAGTTTTTCTAAACCAACACAGCTCCAAAGATTTTGATAATGTGGTTAGCTTTTAAGTTTTTTTTTCTAGCTGTTTTTCATTGTAATTTTATGAATGGTCTTCCCAATGTCAATTGGTTTGTGTTCAATGTTATGCAGGCTTAGAAAGAACAAGTTCTGTATGGCTGGATGGAGAATGCTGGGTGCTGCAGGACTGTTTTCGGTGCTTAGACTTGTGTCCCAGATTATTCTTGTCCCGATGTGTCCGGTGCCACCCAACAAGGTTGTGAAGCTCCTGGAGCTGCACTCCTGCCTTGCCCCCTTGCAGCTGGTGCAGAAAGGACCACAACTGGCTCTCTAAAACTGCCAGTACACATGCATTGCCCTTTCATCCTCAGGATTACAGTCCAATGAAGGAGCCTTATAGCTTGGGAATAATATTGACAGAGTGGTTAATTAATAAGATTGGCATAAAATACTTGGTGTGAGCATTAATACACAGAGAAATATAGGAAAATATCAAAGAAAATTAAAGAAACTTCAAATCCACAACACAAGTGCACTTCCTTTGTTCTGAAGAAGGGCAGCCTGGACCACCATCTCACCATTTAGAAAGTTGCATGTTCGACTGCAACACTGTCCCGCACAAGCAAAAGGATCATAGGTACAAGGAGATACTTTTCCATCCTCAAGCATGATTTACAATATAACCTCAGTTTTTCTTCTCCAGAGTAAAGGGGTTGGGGCCTGGGTTACTCCCTGGACCACCAGGCCCAGTAATGTGTATCCTTCAATACTGCCTCCTATACTTGGGTCCTGGTAACAGTGGTAGAGGAGCAAATTTGGCCATGAAGTCACTTACCATGACAGTCCCTGTGGCCACTCCAAGAAGAGTCCAAAATGCAGGCAGCTGTGTCAATCCGCATCAAAGGACCAGTTCTAGTAATTTCCAGAGCATTTCTTTGCTAAAGCAAAAGGGTATTAATTGCCCTTCAAGACCAAGCCACCCCAACATACTCTGCATTACTTCATGGAGCTATATATACTTGCTGGGTCACTCCCGCCCCTCAGTTCAGTTACCACAAGTATTGTGGGGAGCAGGGGAGTAGGAAGGAGAGTGGTAGCCAGTGAAGTCAGCGTCATGCTAAGGAAAAGCAGCAGAGCATTTAGCCACCTACAGCTTCACTTCCTGCCATGCAGAAGACACTGGATACACCAGCACTGTGTGGGAGGGTGGCCATGCATCAGTCTCTCCTACAATGCTCCCAGCCTGCATCCGTGCCTCATATTAAGTGCTGCAAAGAGGGCCACACTCTCATTATCCTGCTATTAAATTGCTCCTCACTGGGGTGTGTAACGCAAAGCCTTTGTCATGAAGCTGTTACTTCTACTTGCGTACCCTAAGAGGAACGTAATTTCTTGTCACCTTTATCAATATGCAAATTAAGTGTGCTAGATTAGAGCACCTTGTTTGTGAGATTTATAACCAGTGCTTTATCATTTGGATCTGTTTACTACCAGAGGCAGCAATGGAAGAGCAATGGAAAGCCTTTCCATCAGGCTGTTTTACAAAAGCTGAGCAGCCAGCAACTTCTCACCTGCTACACATATTCCTGTTCTTCAGGAGGGTAGTAAGCCAGACTCGCTGTAAGGCTGCCAAATTATAACCAGGCCACCCATGCTGGTGGAGGGGGGACCTGCAGTCACTGTGGCAGAAGTTCAAAGTGGGGGACCAAGTGGAGACCAAGACAGAGAAAGGCAGATGATTCCCATAAATATGATACAAGCAGACATGAGATATGGTGGGCATGTTTGGTGCCAGAAATAGAGCCTGGGAGAAGGGGAGGGGGGTTCCAAGCAAGCCACATGGGTTTCGGAGTGCAGCCTGTATGGGTGTAGGTGCTTCCTGAAGCATCTTGGAGCAGAAGCAATAATAAGAGGGAGGGAAGGAGGTGGGGAGAGTGAATGGGATGTTGACAGGCAAAGGGTGCTGGAGCAGGGTGTTGAGAAGGGAGTGCCGGATGGACTGACAGACAGATAAGCCTCCATCTCTGATAATGAAGGTGGGGAGGAAGGTGTTCCTTGGAGGTGTGATGCACAAACTTATTTGTGGTTACTGCATCAAGGCAAGCCTTGGTAGATTTTCAGTGGGGGGATAGGAGGGGGTTTGACTTACGATGCTTAAATGTGGAAACAGATCACAGTGTTAAAGGTGTTTTCTGTGTGCAGATTCATTTATTAATGGCCAGCTTTGGCTCAGGGATGTGGTGGCAGGGAAAAGAGAAGGCAAAGAATGACAGAAAACTTGCCTAGGGAACTGTGAGGACCAATGAGGAAGAGGCAGGTGACATCAGTAGGCAGTTGTGCACCTTGGGATTGAATGCAGGCACACTGGCTGATGAGATATATGCTGCCAGTGGGAGGGATGAGGGGGGAGGATGGAAACCATGATAGAAACCACTTGTTTGTCTGTTGGATATATCATGGTTAACCATGGTAAATTCACCGGTTGCTTGCCATTGTGTGTGATCCTAGTCACTGAATCATAGCTGCAAGCAACTGAAGCCCACTTCTCCATTTCTGCATTGATATTGTGCATTTATGCCTTCAGTTAGAAAAAAAGAACATTAATCTCATTTTTTAAAATAGAATGTCTATTTTGCTGAGCATTCCCCTGAGAAAGGATAAGTGCTTCTAAATGAAGCAGTGGCTTGCCTCATTCACAGAATTTTGCAGGGGATCCAAACAATGATGTCTTCCATTAGTGGCCCTGCTCTGTTTTTTCACCCCTCCTTCTGTCTTTTTTCCTACCAAAGGAAATCAGCTACACAGAGAAAGATGAAATCACTGCACAATGTCTTCGTATTAATAACACTAGAAGTTCTTCATCTGGAAGCACCCAAATTGAGGGAAGGGAAGGGAAGGGTAGGAGGGAGATGGCATAATGCTTAACTCTGAGGAGTGAGCAAGCAAGATAATATGCTGAGAATCTGGTTTCTTTTTCAATATCTTCAAATTCCTGGAATGTGGAGAAAGTTAATTGGATGATTGTCCAGAGTGTGTAACTCAAAGAAAAGCCACAAAAAAAAAAAAAAAGCTGCTTGAGAATCTACTCCTCAGAGCTATCAAGGAGTTTGCTGAATAAACTGACCAAACTGAGAGCCTGTATAAGGACACCGAAGTAGGCAACAGGCAAGGCAAGGCCAATAATATACAAAATACCAATCTGTATGTGGCAAGGCATAGCATATAGCCTAAAAGGAGAACTGATGATGCTCACAGTTCAACTGCACTTGACATTGGTGCTCTGTGTCTTTGCTTTGGAGGGGTGCAGTGTGGGGAAAGTATGGGTTCAACCCTTGTTTCCCTCACTGTGGCTCTGATCCAGACCCTTTGAAGCTGCTCTAGTGATGGAGAGGAGATTTGCAGTCTTCAGGGCTGCCCCTGAAGGGGCAAGGTGAAGTGTCTGCCTCAGAGAGCAGCTCTTGTGGGGCAAGGAGGATTGGAAAGATGCGAGAGGACAGAGCTGTGTGAACCATGTGGCTTGCCTTGCACTGCTGCTGATCTGCCATGGTGCAAATTGAAGTAGTTTATGGACTTTTGTCTCGAGGATGGGTCCTGGTTTGCACAATTTTTTAAGAAGCTGCTAAGGAAATTTCTGTAAATTATGCAATTTGCATAAATTGAATTTGCACAAAGACTAAAATTACATTGTTCTAGTGTAATTTGCACAAAATGATTGCAGTTTTAGTTCTCAATTAGCTAGTCCAATTTGTGCAAATTGAGAAATTTGTGCAAGATTCCTTAGGTTCTTCCTCTTTTTACCCTTAAATGTGCAAATCACAGTCTATCTGACAAATCTGTGAAAAAACCTGCTTCTTAACATTGGATCCAAAGCGGGCAAAAAACTTGTCTAGTTCAAATATGCAGGATTTCCCAGTATTTGCATATTTCCCTAGGTAAAAGCTTTTGTGGAAGCTTATGTCTCCAGAATGTAGCAGTTTAGAGAAGCCCCTCAATAACATTCTAGTCACAATCACATTTTTCAACAAGCAAGCAGGCCATTAACATCGTGTAAAGCTCTTGCATTAAAAACAAAACAAAAACTCTCTTGTGCTTAACCTATTTTCAGCAGTTGGTGTCATTTTAATCTCTGAAAAGTATACCATTTCAGAGGAGCTAAGAAATTTTAGGGACAAAGATTTGGGTGGTAAGATCCCTATTATCATTTTGATCTGCTATTTGGCTGCAGAAGGCATTCAAATTGAGGAGACCCCCCTCACACACACACACACACACACACACACACACACACATGGAGCTGTTCATTTTCATGAAACTGGGTAAGTTTGTCTCGGTTTCTTGTGGGGCACCATGAATGAGAGATTTTACAAAACTGACCTTGTCTATAATGACTTGAACTCAGGATGAGCTCAGGTCCCTGGGCCATTTCCACCTGTCCTGGGATCCCAGTCTGCCCCTCCAGGTTCCCTCAGAAGTCCACACCCCTGCACTGAGTCCTACTCCCATTCTCCCAGACGCCAGCCAACTTCTGAGCAGTCCTTTTTCTTCTAAAAGGCTAAACTGACCCACCTATGGTTTAGTTGTTGGTAGTAAGAGTTCTAATAAAAATGTTGGGGTTTGAGGGTTTACCCCTTTTGCCTTTCAACCCACACACCACTAGAATGTGACCCCCGGCAATTCTCTGGAATAAAATTTGGCCCTCAGGCTGAAAGATGTTCTGCACTGTTCTTTTAAAGGAATAGGGAGGTTGCCTCTGAAACTTGTTGAGGACTGAGGTAGAAATCTCATTGTTTACTTAAAGGCAGCCTTGGGAAAATAAATTGCAAGCATGATCCAGCAAAAATAAAACTTGTAAAAACCCCATGGCCCTGCACCCCTACTTTAGAAGGACAGTGAAAAAAATGCCACTTGGCAAATATTCAGTGTCACCATGCCAATGCAGAGGCTAGTTTAGCAGTCGTAGTTAGAACAACAGGAAAATGTGTTGAGCTTGGCTGACTGAAATAATTCCTGGACAACATGACCTTCCTGCTGTGTGCTTTATTGTATGCAAATTATGTTTTGCTCAGTTTCTGGATCTTTCACCTTTTGGATTATTGTACTGCTATGATTCCCCCAATATCAAATATGTTTACAGCAGGACTAAATTAATATTCAAAACAGATTTTTAAAAACAAAACTATCTCCTCTCACATTAATTCTTAATGCTTCTTTATAGAAAAAAGTTAACATTGGGAGCCATGCTTGGTGATTCATTAATTATAAAGAAAGAGGACAAAGTCACTTTCAACATGGTTTAAAGTTCTTGATGTCACTCCATTTGATGGGTGTCAGTTTTGGAATGATGTGCATTGAGCAAAGCTAGCATGGTCTTGTGCCAGTCGTTGTAATGCAACTAGTTAGCTATTGTTCTCAGACAATACTCTGCTGGATTTGTCAAGATACACACAGAAGACAGCCTTCCTCTGAAGAAGCAATTTGCAGATACTATTTTTAAAACTTGCTCTCAGATGTCTGTGCTGCTTCTCTATGCAAATGTTAGAGTTCTACTGTAGTACAGCCACTCCAACCCCCACCAAATAAGTAAATTAATAGCATCTGCAGCTCCTGGTTCAACAAAAGGCACCACATTTCTGATTTTACAGGTCTAAGTCAAATACAATGGTTCAGATTTGTGAAAAATGCCTCCCTTTGGACAAAATGTCACTGTTGTGCAGTAGTTATCAAGTAGGCCACAGGCAGTAGGCCACAGGCTTTTGGACTTGGCAGAAAGGTGTCCCAGAAACACTATCATTAACTGAGGCATGTTATCCAGAAAGCTGTCTTTATTATATTTTTATTCCACCTTTTATCCAGCATGTAAATTATCCTCAAAGCAATATTGTGTGGTATCTTAGCTTGGAACACAGTGACTCACCCAATTCTCCACCATTCCCCATGCCAGTTGAGCAGAGAAAAACTAGAGACTTTTCTACACAAGGCTGCTAATTTTTGTATCTCGTACTTTCAGTTTTGCCAGGGCATTGAGATCCAAGCTCTGCATTAACAAACACTTGCTTTTATGGGTTTCCACTATTTAATCTGTAGGTGGAGCTGTGTTAAAGTGGAATAGCTCAAATATAAAAGGAGAAACTGCACCAGTTCCTCCTTTCTAATATAATGCTCCATTTTCCTCATTCTTAAAAAAAACCAGGGAAGTGCTCTGAAAAAAAAACAGACAAAAGGAAACTGGAGGATTAACACCTTCATTTCTATTGTATTATATTTCAAGCGAGTTGGTGAGCAGAATGCTAGACGTGATGGGTTCTTGGGCTGATCCAACAGTTCTTCTTCATGGTCTCTGTGCATCACACATGTGGGATTCTGTACTTGCCCAAGGCCTAAATTGGAAGAAACTTCCCCAGCTTAGTGTCACAGAGTGGGCAGGAGCCTTTCTGCCCATTCCCAGTCCCTCAGTTCCTCTTTGATCACACATTGCCTAGATTAGAAATAGCGTCGATCTGCACCCTTGCAAGTACTATCTTCTTTTTCCTTACCTTCTTTCCCCCTGTCCTAAAAATAATAATAGACACTGTTTTTGTCCGCTTTCTTTTCTCTCACCCTTTCCCTGATGGCCTCCAATCCATCCTTCCACAGCTGCACCATGATGGTCACTTCCTCTGCTGCCTCAGCCTTGGCAAGGGGCACATCACTGAAGCCTGCCCACACTGCCAGGCCTTCAAGGAACTGATGTACCAGTGGTGGCCTGATCACCTTAAATTGGCTCTCTGACTGTGGCCGCTCTGCATGGTCGACTCTTCCAAACCAGATGCGGACAGGTCCTTCACCTCTATGGGTGGCAAGACCACGAGGCCAGGAAAGAGGCTTAGGAAAATGGCCACTGCCTTGACCAAGGAGAGACCTGCCTTGACCACCACCTCTCACAAGAAGAGATGGAGTGCGAGCCCTTGCCTACCTGCCCTGCTGAGGACCAGCCCCACCAGGCCGTGTTGGAGGCCATCCCTGAGTTGGCCTCACCTGGTCTCTGCGCTCACTCCTGGGCTGGAGGCCCCTCCCCCGCACACAAGTTGCCACCACCAACACCTGTGACAAGGCAACACACCCCCACACCGCCGTACAACCCTCCACGAGAGAGCCCACTGACCCTGCTCTTGGACTGCAATCAGGCCTCAAGGGACACTGGGACTTGTCCCACTCTTCCCTCCTTGAGTGGGAGCATGGTTCCACATGCCCCCAGCCTCCACCTACCCAGAAGAGCTTTCAGAGCTCTCGGACCACTCAGCCAGCCCACCTGCTTTCACTGTGACCCACCAAAGAATTTGTCACAGCGATATGGAGGGCAGCGACTCCTCTGCTGGGGGTTTTGTTGCCAACTGCTGCCAGGTTAGGCTGAAAACTCTGAGATGCTGGCACTGCAACAATGCTGCCACTGGGAGCTTGTGACTTCACTGTGTGCAGACCTCATCTTAGCACCAAACACCAGAGGGACAAGACAGACTACATCCTCATAACCACCCTGATATCAGGACTCTGAGCCGGACTTCCTGGAAAATCAACAAGTGATGGAGCCCTACTTGTCCCTCCCACCTGCTGTCTTCTCCATCCTGCAGGCCACCATTAGACCCTCCACCCACAAGTCCTACCTTACAACCCCCAATCTGGGGGTGACAGGTCTTCACACATCCCCTGGCTTGCAAGTTCCTCCAAGGACTCCAAATTATTACCCCACCAGCCCATCCCTGCACACCATTGTGGACCCTCCCGGTGGTTCTTCAGTCCCTCATCAAAAGCCCATTCAAGCCTATGGTGACAACCGATCTGCACCTCCTATCACGGAAGATGGCATTCCTCGTGGCCACCAGATCTTCTCATCACACCAGCGAGCTATCGGTGCTGCAAGGCAAAGCACCCTACCTAACTTTCCACAGGGACAAGGCCATGCTTCACCCTGACTCCAGTTCAGACCCAAGGTTACTTCAGTCTTGCACATTAGCCAGTACATTATCCTCTCAACCAATTTCTCTATGCCGTCAAGGCTATGCCACACCTGCTTGATCCCCACAGGTCCCTCACATTCTACAGATCACGAACAGAGCAATTCTACCACTTGGACAGCCTCTTCATCTGCTACAGAGGCCAGAGAAAGGGAGAGCACGTCTTGTCCCAGAGACTCTCCAAGTGGGTATCCAGCACCATCTGCTTAGCATCTGTGATGGCAGGACTTGGGCTCACACTCCATGTGTGCCCAGGCCACGTCAACCACCCTCTTAGCCCATATTTTGTTGCATGATGTCTGCAGAGCCACCATGTGGTCTACTCCATTGACCTTTTTGTGACACTACCGACTGGACATCCATGCAAGGCAGGACTGCACCTTTGACAGGGTGGACCTTTCATTGGTTTTCCAGTGATGACAGTCCCCACCATCCTGTGAAGGATCAGCTTCTTAATCGCCCACATGTGTGATGCACAGAGACCATGAATAAGAAAGGCAAGCTGCTTACCTGTACCTATCATTCTTTGAGCAGATCGGTGCATTCACACAACCCGCCCTATGCCCCACTTGCTGTCATCAACAGGCTGCATCCCACTGGGATGTAGGGTGCTGGGTGGGTGGAGGCACAGCATCTCACCTACATTTCTGCCATTCAGCTGCCTGGAAATGATGCGGTCTCCAAGGCAACTGAGGAACTGGGTGGGAGCCCTCCCTTCAAACAACCAGGAAATGGAAGTGGAGGGCTTCTGCCCACTCCGTGATGCTAAACTGTACAAGTTACTTCCGATCTAGGCCTTGTACAAGCCCAGAAGCGCACATGTGTGAATGCACAGATGACCGCTCGAAGTATGACAGTTGCAGGTAAGCAACTTGCCTGACTCTTCCTACAGGATATTGCGCTCCATTCTCCTTGGATGGCAGCAGCAGCAGCATTGCTCAGTTGTTTTCAGCTACACAGCAACTTAAGGTTTACTGATAAATAATAACAAGTAACTACATGAACACTGAAGTCTCCTTTTTAAAATTCCAACCTAATTGGTATGTAACCTGCATTAGTGCATTGTGGGTTAAAAGGGTATAATTCTGTAATGATATGTTTCTTGTTCTATGTTTCTTGTCTGTTAGTGTGTGATACTTTCCATGTAGCAAAATAGTCAATAATTTCCATACCTTTGAACACCCTGTTACTTAAAAGCCCTTCCAGTGGTTTAAGCCAATGACATTTTAAACTGACTTTGTTTTCACTTGTTGGGTCACACTTTTCGGCACAGTATATGGGTCTGCTTTGAAGCATACCGGTAGCACACAGCTGGGTGGGAGCTGTAAAAGGAGTGATAAGAGAGAAGGTTTAATTAACTCATTTGCTACGTAGGTCAAGTATAAACTAGGCGTGCACTTGGGAAGCAGACGGTTTCCAGGCTATTAAGCATGAAGAATGATCACATTAAAAACCTATGCACATTGGTAAAGATCAAACAAGTAGCCCTCCAGCCCCACTCCAAACAAAATAAAGACATATACAAACATCCAGCTCTCAGTTACTTCAGCCAGTCGCTCTCCAGCCCCAGATTTAGCAGTATAGTGGCTGCTTCTATGAGTGGACCTGCAACAAAATGTTGTAGTGCATAATGCTTCCGTTGAGTGTGCTCCGCTGCATTTTCTCTCCCACCCATTTCTCTGTTTTATCCCCTACCCCAAAGTCAGTCAGCATCCCGTGGCTACCGAGCTTGCTCAGCTCTCACTGGGCTGTTTTTTGGTGGGTGGCTTCCTGCATATGGAGGTTAATAAAGCTTTTCTTTCTTTCTGCATATTTGTGCATGGTTATTGTATATTCATAAATGAGGGGCTTTCTGACTATTGGAGCATGCCTTTTCTCCAAATGATAGAATGAAGTATCAAGTTTCCACTCACTGTTGTGCTGTAAATCAGAAAAGGATCAATACCAGTGTGCTTTGCTGAAAAAACAGTCCCTTTACTGGGCCCCCTTTCATATGAAGGAAGAGAAAAAGGAAACTTTAGTCCACATCTTGATAACTTCACTGCTCCAGAGTAATTTCATTCCCCAGTTGGGAAGTTATTTTGAAACCTGCCTTAAAGGTAATGGGGCACCTAGGCCCATAAGCGGATAATTTAGGAAGTACAGGATTTTGGAAACACTTTTATTTATAGTGGAAACAATTTTATTTCTTAGAGATCCTATTTCAAGTTCATAAGTACCTTGACGCTAAACTTGAATTTATAGATTTATGCTGTTAAAGTTACAGAGCTGAAATAATCACAATGCATAGTGAAGGCACAAAGCCCTAACAAAACCACTATTCTCCCTGCTTATTTATTTATTGTATTCCTATAGCATCTGAAAGCTGAAGCTCTCTGTGTAGTACACAACAATTAAAATAACAAAATATAGCAGAATAAAACATATGCAATGCATAAAACATATGCATAAAACATGCATTGCAAAGAACAGGATAGAATAGGAGTAAAAAGTGGCAGTAGCGTAAATACTGTATTTTTAAAGAAAGCAATAATAGATTTAAAAAGAACAACACTAAATAAGCAAACTAACAACAACAACACACTAAAACACCTAAGAAATAGACCAGTGTGTAAGTGCCAGGTGACCATCTCTGGGACTAGCCTTCCACAACTGGGGTGCCACCAGTGAAAAGGCCCTTAGCAGCTCTTCCCCTCCCCTCATGCAGCAGGACACCCAGGCAAGGACCTCTGAAGATTATGTGAGGGTCCAGACAGCCCTGGTGATGCTTCACTGAGAGGTACATCTACAATGCACGTGTAGGGGGACGTAGAATTCATCTGATGTTATGTATCATCTGTTGTCCTTGGCTTATACAGTCCTTGGCTTATACCAGCCTGTGTCATGTGCTCACTCTCTCCTATTTCCCCCAAATAATGGGAAAGCAGACTGAAACAAGTCATATTAAGTCATAGAACTTGGATGATGTGACACAGGACTCTTAATGGTTGCTTTTGGTTTTCAACGTACTTGTGATACTTCCATTACCATTGTAATTTGTTAGGTGCTCATAATTTTGCTCTCAGATGGCTTAAGATTATTTGTCAATATACAGTCACCATGTTGTGTATCAAAGAGTAAATCTCTAGTCTTATACCTGCAGAGAAGATATAGCTACTGTGGGAAACTAATGCCATCCAGGAGATCTGATTTGGGGTACAAATCCCAACAGAGTTCTGTACTGAAGGAGTTGTTGTTGTTAGTTGCTAAGTTGTACCCAACCCATCACGACCCCATGGACAACATTCCTCCAGGCACTGAAGGAGTACTGTTGAGGAAATAAGATACCTGAGGTGCATAAAGATTCTAAATATATTTAATTTGAACTTTATATGTTTGTTATATAGTTATATATGTTTTATATGGGATTCCTCTTTTTATTTTAGCTAATATTTTCAAAAACTTAACATGTTGCTTTGCTAATTTCTGTGGGGTTTTCTGTCATGAGTATCTTTGACAAGAATGCAACTTTCAATTTAAAAAGTGAATTTGTTTTCTTCAATTTCACTCTGTAGCATCTGGCTTTTCTTTGTATTTGCCGCAAATTTTGCTCTTCTCTATGCAGATTAGATTTCTACCCCCCCCCCCCGGGCAATTCTGAAATGTCTCTCCAAATAGACTGCACCTGGTTCTCAATATATAAAAACCAGATAGGAGACTCTCAGCAGTTGCAGCAATAAGAGAGGTGTGACATGTCAGCAGAAGCTTTATCCTTTTTCTAATGCCAAATTAATTTTATGGGGAAATCCAGAATTAAAAATAAGTAAGAATACAAATACAAATATTACCATGGGGGACCTGGATGCTAAAACAGATTTTAATGTTTATCTTGGATGATAACTGTTGGGGGTGAGAAGAATGGCCATCTTTGGCCATTGACTAATGGCTGCATCCCCAAGGATTTGGAATCAAAATGTGAAACACAGTACACTGGGATTATGGAGGACGGGATCTGCCAAGATTCTGTGGTGAAGGAGATGGAGGTGATTATCTCAAAGCCAGATGCTTCACCAAGCCAGGCAGTTTCTGGGAATAGAAACATAGAAACAGAGTGAGTCAGAAGGGGTCTCCTGGGTCATCTAGTCTGACCTCTGGCACCAGCTGGCTCCGCTCACGACATGCCCACCATGTGCATGTCCAGCCTAACTTTGAACACCCTCACCAATGGGGCCTCAACGACCTCTCGTGGAAGCCCATTCCACACCCTCGTGGACCTGACTGTCAGGAAGTACTTCCTGGCATCTAAATGGAACCATCTTGAATGACCAAGATGTACACCAGTGGGAGGGTCTCTGAGGACAGGGAATTCTCAGACATAGACCAGCCCCCCCTTCTTTTGAGCCCGTGGTGAGGTGTCAGGCAAGGTGGTAGGCCCAATTGAATGAGCAGCATTCTGAGAGGAGACATTCAGAAAAGCATGTTCATAAGGAGAGCTCCTGGAGGTCATCACTATACTGGTTTCAACAAACCACTTAGAGATCCATTCTGAGTTATTTTTACTTGGAAGCAATAAAGAAAGTTTTGCAAGAAAAATGGTCTGTGGCTTGTGATTGCTCAAATGGTGAGCCTTGGCTTGCAATAATACCTTTCTTTCCACTTCTGCTCTTTGTGCCAAGTTTGGCTGAATGATAATATGTTGAAACAGTTGTTAGTATCTAGTCTTGGCTGTACAGCATTGGTGCTTCAGAGTCTCTTCTGGTTTTAGAATTACTTGTCAAACAGATCAGACATATCAATCTATGATAAAGTTGCATAGATACTTGCTGTTGGTGTACAAATATACTGGGTCCTGAGCAAGCATGGAATAAAGAATTAGATTGTTCTATTTTAAATAATCAAGGGAATGCATTTGTATCTGTTTGGCTAGAATCATTGGAACTTACACAATTTGATGCCATACAAACTTCTGTTCAATGTATCTAGGACACCAAAACATTTTTTCAATAAAGGCCTAGCTAAGTTGAATAACTGTTGGAAGTGGGTTTCAGCAAATATTTCCTCCACCCATGTTTTGGCTATATGTTTTGGCCAGCAGCTGCCTTCTTTTGAGAAGTTATAATATGGATAAACCTTGTACTGAAAAACTCTTTCAGCTGCAATTGTTCAATTTAATTATTCACCTGCTTCTTGGCATCTAATGCAAGGTCAAACAAAATTAATTTCCTGCTTCATTATGACAGCCAAGTGTCCTTAGAGTCCCGGGAGGATAAGCATCCACTCATGATAACACAATGGACCGAGCATCTATTGATTCTTTCAAACTGGGTGGTATTTAGATACCACCTATGTATAGATAACTATGGGGATATTTGGCTTGCCCTTGCTGAAACATGCATAAATATTTCTACTGACAGTAGTATATTTTCTTATATCCATAAACTTAACATTTATGCACTGTAGCCTATTTTTACTTGGTTTTGCAGGGGGAGTTGGTTAGATTTTTTGGTAATGTTTTGAAATTCACAATAATAATGGATTAAAATTATTCTAATTTCCAGAACTGGAAACTATTTTGCTGTATAAACTATTAATAAAAGGAAGGCACAGAAGCTAAAATATTAGGCATCAAATCACACAATTTGGGGTTGACTTTTGTAAGTTTATACAGAAAAAAAGTCAAATAGTATCCAGTATTTCCCAGCCATGTAGGACACAGAAACATAGAAACAAAATGAGTCAGGAGGGGCCTCCCAGGCCATCTAGTCTGACTCTTGGCTCCAGCCAGCTCTGCTCATGTAAGTCCCAACATGTGGTTGCCCAAACAACATGTGGTTGCTCTTTCTGTCTAAACTTGTATAGCAATGTGCACTTACAAATATAATGTTTCAAATCTTCCCCACTGCCAGTGTTTCAAAAGAGACCATTTGAATGTGTTCTATGCACACTTAGCTGGACATGAATTCTACTAATCTGAGCAGGTTTACTTCAAATTAAAACAAAACAAAACAAAGACAGGCTGTTAGTCATTTCCTATCCATTAGGTGTGAGTTAAGCTCAAAAATCATCCATAACACTTTGGGCAGCATCCAATTCATGTTTAGACAGAAAAATACCTGGACTGTCTAAATGAACATAGGATTGTGCCTTAACATAGACTAAAAATGTGGTCATGGAAAAATACTCATCGTTTTCAAAGATATTTTGCTTAAAAGCATTGCAATGCAACACATCCCTTAGTAGACTGAGTGCAATCGTGTGTTCCCTGGGACGGTGGCTGAGAATCCATGTGTTGTTGTGAGCCTCCTTTTCCAGAGAGAGAGTTCTGCAGTTGGAAGCCTTCTCAGTGCGGTGGTGGCAAGTCCCACTGCCATTGCTGCTCCAGCCGCGGTGAGGACTGGGGCAGTAATGGAGTGTTCTGCAGGCATCTTGGGATGTGGGTGCTGCTGGTCCACAAGATCCCATGTCTATTGTTTTTTCGGCAAACCTCAAGAAGGGAAAGAAAGTATGCCTGCCTTGGAACTGGCATTTCAAGTTCCCATTAGTATCAGAGGGAGTGAAACAACAACAAGAAGAGCTCCACATGGGAGAGGGGTAACAAATGCCTCCACTCTCTTCCTACCAGTACCAACAGTAGAGTTTAGGGAGTCTGCCATGGACCCTAGGCTGCAATAGGGTTGCCCTGCCCAAACATAAGCCTTTATATGTCTATTCCGAAGTTACTGCCAGTGAATCCTGCGGCTACAAAGTGGATATGCAATTGCAGCCTTACATATTGCATACTGAAACTGGCTACTGATCAATATGGCAATTTCCATAGCTGTCTTCCTTTCCCCTTCCCTCTTTTACTTTATTGTTTTGATACAATTTCTTTCAGATTTTTTATACATATACATATAGTCATATTTGAATAGAATATTTCTAAGTAACCTTTATTCTGAAGAAAGGATTACATACTTGAAATAAATAGACTGAAATGGATGCTTCACCTTTTCATTTGGAAATAAGCTACAATTATGCAGCATCACTCTAAGCAGCATGTAGATGTCAACATGTCTCTGTTCAACCTACCAAGAGCTACTTGACAGAACACCGAGCAGAAGATTATCCATTTTTATTTATCTTAGTTACATGAATATTGGACTTGTTTCACTTGACATTTTTATAAATAAAGCAAATCACTGCAACAGGAACATACTAACTGACTCCAACGGAGAAATCCTTTGGAGTCAGGGAACAGTGGAAGGGCCTCTAAATCCATGGTAGAGAACCACCAAATCCAAAATTCCATCTGCCAAATTGGTTGCCTTCACATGAAGTTAGGGGATCATGGAGCTCAGAATATTATTTTAAAAAGGGTAGTCTCTAAGCCTACTTTTTATATGTTCCAGTGCTCCCCACAAATTCTCAGATTAAGTGAGTTATGGATTACTGTGAAATGGTAAGGATCAATGCTAGGGATGCCTTTTAGTTTATGCAACAAAGAAGAAGAAAGCTATTTAAAAATGGATCACACATTCTAATCAATGCCAAATTTTCATTTAATTGACTAACACAAAAGGCCACAAATGATCCACCTGTCATTTGTGTCAGCGTAGTTAGGCAATTTGTGGAATCCTTAAGGACCTGCTTACTCAAATGTCATGTGATCATTTACAAAGATTCTGTCCTTTAATGGCAGGCAAGATGTTCTTCAAGTGGCTCTTGTCATACAGGGTTGAGAAAAGGACCAGTCCACTGCAATAGTCTCTTTGCAGTTCTGTTAAGGAAACAGGAGCCCTGTCTTCCTCTGAGTCTCATCCCCTGTGCTGAGCTCAGTACAATAGCAAGTCCTCAGTACTCTTCATATATGAGCGTTTTAATTTATAAATGTGATCACAGTCCATAAGCAGGTAAGTGAGTTCTCATTACTTGATGAGCTGGCTGGAATGCTCTTCAGGCAGAATAGATTAGTTCATTGGAATATTTCATTTTCCCAGACAGCATAAAAAGAATACAAGGCCCCATAGTAGATGCTGAGAAATTTCTTTCCATCAAGAAATGCTGGTCATGAGGATTTCAGACAGACTTTCCCCTCTCCACTAAGTCTGTAGGGTTCTTGCAGTTTCACAGTCAAGATTCGGATGTCCAGCTTCCATGGGGAGAGCTAATACGATGTTGATGGTGCAAAATTTTGTTTTTTGCTTCGGATGCTTATGCAAGGGAATACAATGTAAGGCTCCATTCTTTTACTAACAATCCTGGCTAGGGCATCCATAGATTCCATTACTGCATAAGCAAATCCTCTGGGCCAGGCAACTCAACACAACAAATTAATAAAGACCGAATGTCACCATAGCAAATGAGGATATGGACTCTTGTACTCCCACAATACTAATCCAGCTACAATAGGAACTAGCAATTAGTAGGCTCCTACCATGCATCAGCTCTAAGCTGTATGTTCAGTTAATTCACACTGAATTGCTTCTAAACTTCTAGCGTTTCAGGGGCTTGGGGAGCTGCTGAGAGAAGGAGGGGAAGGAGCATCATCTTTCACCAGATTCCACTTAGTGTTCTCTGGATCTCACTTCATAGAAACATAGAAACAGAGTGAGTCAGAAGAAGTCTCCTGGATCATTTAGTCTGACCCTGGCTCCAGCTGGCTCCACTCATGACATGCCTACCATTCATGTGTTTCAAAGCTTTAATTTCTAGTATTTATCAGTAAGATGTAAAGATTTCTTGCATGCCATTTCATATGTCACTCAGTAGCTTTTTAGTTTTTAAACTGCAAATAGGCATTTCAACTTTGGTTTAATGTCTAGACAGCGCAACTTTCATGCCCCCAGTTAGCTCATAAGGGAACCCTGGATACTGGGAACAGGGGTGGGCAAAACATAGATTCCCAGTTGTTTTTGACTTCAATGCCCATAAGCCCCTGTTCCCATGATCAATAATCAGGAACAATGGGAATTGAAGTCCAAAACACCTGAAGGTCCCAATCTCTAAATGCTCTAAAGATCAAAGCAAGCACTTTGAATTTGCCCAAAAATAGACTATGTAGCTATGCACTTGCTCTCAGTGCCAGATAAGCACACAGTCACAATGAAAATCGGTTCCCCTTTGGTCCTGCCCTCTACAGGGACTAGTGCGTTCCCCTCTGGGGATGAATGGTCCCCATCCTTTCCTTTTATCAGCATGGCCAAGTACAAAGCTTTGCTTCACTCACGGTCTTCTTGTGCCTCCAAGTTGCCCATGGCTGAATTGCCCAATGCCAACAGCAACCAACAAAAGAAAGAACAGCACTGCTCTGCTGATCGCCTCTCTCCTGCCTCTCTCTCGTTCTCCTGTGTGGGGTGTGCCTGTGTGCACACTGGGAGTGCAACAGAGCTACTGCTGCTTCCAGACCAAATGGCCACAGCAGAATGAGGGAAGACAGGTGGCTAGATGAGTGGGAGTGTGTGTGCATGTGTGTTTGCGCATGATAACAAGCACCAATGCAGGGGTGAGTGAGGAGGTATCCAGTGCAGACCAGAGGCAATCTGCAGCAATCTTACCCTGGTAAACAGAAGGTCTCAAAGCAGATTTGGGACTTTTGCCCCCTGTACTCATGTCTACTGTTGTCATTGTCACCAAGGCAAAGGCAGCTGAAGCCAAGCCAAGCCATGATGAAAAAGAGAATGTTGAGTTCCAGCTACAGACTGGCAACTGTTGAAAGCCAGTTGTTCCAAAAGTAGTGGGATGGTATATTTACTCTGACTTTTAGTCTGAAATTCTAAGGATTTATCTATTGTACTATACCCTAGTCCCAAAATAGGTCCAGCACCATGCATAGATCCTCTAAAGTTCAAACAGAAAGGCAGAATGGATACACAATCCCTCCTCAATGGGAGATGGCACAGATCTGTCTTGTACTTATGCTTGACTCTGAGCTTTAGCTCCCTCCACCAGTATGTGTTGGCCCCTACGGAACATAAAGTCTTGAGCCTGAGCATACCAGTCAAAAATGGCTTGGCATGAATGGGGCACCCTACAAAACAATCTGTCCTGGGAAGCCTCAACCCAGAGTCAGACTGCTTCTGCAAGCTAAGACAGGAAGGCTGTTCCAAACCTGGCCTGACTGAATGCCCCAAACAAGATACAGACAGACAGGGAGAGGGAGGAAGATACCGTTCCCACAGACCACAAGGAAGCCACCATTCTCTGGACCTCATGCATCTGCTGCTGCTGTACTGAATGCCAAGGAAGATGCAACTGAGAGAGCTCAAGTCCATTCAGTTCATCCATTCAACTTTGGACAAAACCTCTGACTTATTGAAAGCTCGTGCCACAAAAGCCTGGTCTTAGGCTCCTGGGACTAAGTCCCATTGAACTCAATAAGCTTTGATTTTGAATAAACATGCCTAGGACAGTGCTTTCGATCTTTAAGCTTCCGCAAAGCTCTCAGTCATTTTAACAGTGACTTCTCACTTAGATCTTAATGCTGAGCAACGGCAATGCTGGCACATATTTTGTACACATGCAGTGAAAAAAGACACATAGCAAATAAATAATATGGTGGGGGCAATTTAGAAGCTGCCAATTAGCTAAGGGAAATTTGGATAGCAACACATGTGAAGAGAAAATTGAAACATATGGTTATTACATCCTACCAAACTCAATTTATCTACATAATTTTGATGTGCAAACACAAATAGTGTATTGGAACTCTGAAAGCAATTTGTATATATCCTGCTGGCAATTTCTCTTGTTTTAATTCTTTTTAGATCATACACTACATTAAAACACATGCACCAGACACACCAGGATGCAATAGAGCAGTTTAAAGTAACACTGGGGCTTCTTCTTCTTCTTTTTTTTGCATCTGATCCAAAATTAGGTATCCCTGACTCTATTTAATGTTTGTTACTGACCTTTACTGACTGAAACAAGTATGCCAGTGTTTTTTCCTGACAATGCACCAGTCCCTTTCTGAACAGTGCATATTCACACAGTCCACAAGTTCAAAGGCTTCTGACTGAACACAGACTTATTCATGACTTCTCCTGCCAGCTCTTTTTCTGTCCATGAATGCCAAAAAATCTGGTAGGAGAAAAAACACAAGAAAAAAGGTACAGAACTGAAAACAGAGACACAGCAAATTAGGAATCTAGTGCTCAAATGACAATCAGATCCCTTTCTCCCACCATATCCATTCTTATTCTGTTAAAAAAGTGCCTGTATCAGGTAGAAGAATAGACCAGGGTTGCCATTTTGGCAGGTCTTTGGGGCAGAAGTTCAGTGTGTCAGTAACCCCAATGAATAGGGGAGCTACCAAATGCAACAGGGATGGCTTACTGATTTTGAAGTAATAAAGAGCAGGTCTCCTATAAGGCCACTAAGTCCGGCATCTAAAATCAGTGAACTGGATTAGACCACTTGATCTCTTCTAATAGAATTTCTTTCACAAGAAATATACATTTGGAACCCCCACTTGGTTTAGCCCCTTTGTAAAATTTCATCCAACATGCACAAATCTGGTAGAGTTGGTTTCCATTGACTTTTCCAGCGTTGGGTTAGCACTGAACCTGTGTATTTGGTATGTGTGAAGGAGAGAGATGAGGTAGGTTGCTAACTACATATACCATCCTAGTACAATGTGGATGTGTGTCTGCCAATACATTGCTGTATGTTTGCCAATGCCACTTGCCCAGTCATGGGGGCTCCATGTACATGGCATTTTCAGAAAACAGCAATATTTGGATTGTCTACTCTGGCAGGCAAAAAGGAACTTGGTTTAGTCCAACTAACAGCTTGTTGTTCCTGCCAACAGTGAATTGCTGAAATGGCCCATTTTCTAAAAAGCCTCTGTGCCCATAGACTTAGCACTTAAGCAAATGGTGAGTTCAGGGCCAGTGTGCATACAATAATTACATGTTGGAACCATATTACACATGGATTTAAATAAAATAACATTGGCAAATACCTGACCAAGTTGGTGATTATTGACACAATCCACTGGGAAGCTGACCTGAAAAGGCTCCAATGAAATTAACTGGAGTTCACCAGAATACAGTGATAGACTCACACTGGTCAAGAGAGTGGTAATTTGTTGCTTCACCAGTGGCTATTATGGAATTTTCCTCAAATTTACTTCCAGTCCAGCCATTTTGGCATCCACAACATAACGATCAGTTCACTGGACAAGGAAATAATATTGCAATAATTTGTAAATGGAAGCTATGATGAAAGATTATACCAAAGATTAATTAATGTCATCAGACAAATAACAGGAATACTAGTAAAATCAATAGGAAGCTGATAGGAAAAATAATATGGTGAGTCACTTTACAATTTTAGCAGTCCTGTTTGCAGACAGGACTATTAATTGCAGCCATGAAAATCAATAATATTGGAGCTTGTTATAAAATAGATGACACAAACCAGAGATGAATATTTTGGGCTTTCACTTGATTCACTCAGCAGTTGCAGTATTTGTAGGATGATATAGGAATGATAATATCATTTCATGGTAAAGAACAGAAGGCTAAACAGAATGCACTTGGGATGAAAACAGAAGACCCGTTGCCTTCAAGAAAGTCAATCAAGAAAGTCAATCAAGAAAGGACAATGACCAATAAAATAAGACACGCCTCAGCAACGTGCTATTCAGCAGTAAGTTTGCAACTGAGATTGGCAGCACAATCCTATGTATATCTTCTCAGACATAAGTGGACAGGTAAGATTATATAGCTAGCATTACAGGCCAATTCTATCAGCATTGGATAAATGCAATATTGGAACCTCTGAGATATGCCAAGCTCAGCAGGTGAAAGCTCACCAGAATGGAAGACAGAGTTTTTGCTTTTCCTTCACATCTTCATTGGGCTTTCTTTTACTTAACTATCACCCTTCCATTTCAAGCAATGGTATGCTAGCTCCAGGGCTATTGTGAATTTCCCCCTGTGTTGCGGGTGTGCCTGGGACACAAAGTCTTCTGTGATCTGTCTACACCATGCTCCTGATCTGCTCACATTTTCTCTCTCGTGATGTAAGAACTCCACTGTATAGAAGCTTTGGATGCTTCTTCAAAGGCTGAGAAAGGTGTTCCAAAATCAGCCCCCATCTCCAAGGATGGACAACTCTTTCTACCCTCAGAGGGCAAGATCAGAATAATCTATGGTTCCTGAGACAGTTAGCTGAAGATTTCCTGCCTTAGCTGCCAAAATAAACAAACAAACAGGTGAGGAAATACAATTGTATGACAAAAAGGGAGGTGTGGCATGCATGTGGGGAGTATATACATATACTCCCTTTCAGCTTCTACCATGAAGGGGCAGCCATAACCCCACATAACTTTAACCATAAACTCCACTGGACTTTTTCACAACACCAGGCTTCAACAGTTCTTCTCTTGTTTTTAGGAGCGACATAGCTAGACACCTGCATGGGCCCTAAACCCAATAGAAGTGCATTGTCAAAAGTCCCCTGGAAGTTGTTCCCAAACCTTAAAGTGGCCTATAGGAACTGTGTGGCTTGTTAACCATGGCAACAAACCACCCTCACCATGTTTGCACGAGAACAGCAAGCCATGCTTGAGAGGGTATTTATGCAACTCTTCCTGACACATGGTCAGTATGATCATCCATCACAGCTTATTTCTCCCATTGTGATCACAAGTACTGGGCCAATAAATTACTGATAGGTGTTGCAGGTCTTGGATTACACCTAGCATTCTGAGACAAAGAAACAATGGCCAACTCCCATTTCTGGGGGAAATAAAAGGTTGATTGTAAAGTTCCTGGATAGGCAAGGAACATGCTAATGGGGAAGACTTTGATCATTCAATCATCATCTTAACTCATTCTTGAAATGCTACAGAGACCCAGGTGACACCAGAACCCTCCCATGTTTTCCCACCGCCCTTCCATCTTCTTTCCATGAAAAAAAATCAGGAAGAAAAGGGAAAATAGTTGCCGAGTGTCTTTTGGTAGTGATGGGCTGAATCCAGTGGTGCTCTCCCATCTGTAGAATAACCATTGATGTAATGGAGACTTCTACAAACAGAAGGAGGGGGCAGAAGGAATTCTGAGGTCCCCTTTCCCCCTCCAGAGGATTCTCCAGCTTTCAGAATGGACTGCTCAGATACTTTCCTCCTCTCACTTCTGTTTGTGTAAGTTTGTCCTGGATTCCAGCCCCTTTTCTGAATATATTGGCACTGTGGGATTCGGTCTTCTGGTTTTTTTAAGGCAGGTGTAGGCATGCAAAACTACACCTGCCTTAAAAAAACTGGTGTGAACTGTGCAAGAATAATGGCAGTTCTGCCAATCCACTCATCACATCAGTAACTTCCAGATGGGTTATTGGATAGTACTGTCTGCAATGTAGCATCAAGGGTTTGGCCTGGGAAGTTGAGTGTGAATGCCCCATAGAGAAGTGGAAAAATCTGATCTGCTTTTTTGTGAAGGATTATTCCTGCTGCTAATCTTGAGTGGGAATATTACATTATTCCACCCCGACCCCCAAAGGCCCTGTTAACAATTTGTATTTCTGGGTAATACTGTTTCTATGTGTTTCATAAATTCATTAACAATACATTAATTGTACATGCTGACAATAAATATACTATAATCAATCTGTACATCTATGACGGTTTCCTTTTATTATGGCTATTTGTACTTTCAAGTCTTTTAATTTTTTTCCAACTATAAATGATTAACTCACTCTTTAGTACTTCTGTCCTTCATCTGTTTATCTAACCCATGAAAGAATGAAAGGGAAGGGCTACTGAAAAGCTGCCTTCAAACTGCCAGTTCTTTGGCCTCCTACTCCAACAACACAAACATATACATGTTTATTCAGAAGCATGTCCTATTATATTCAGTGCAGTTATATATTTTTAGTTGTGCAAACACAGGATCACAGCCCTCCTCTCATTACTTGATACCTAAAGTTTCAAAAAGAGATTTAATAAATAACAATAAACTGAAGCTATTTTGACTGGATCCTGACATGTTCAAGTGTACCGCATGAAACAAAAATGACACGAATTAAAACAGCCATTATATTTTAAATTAAAACTTTTAAAACTGGCAGCAGTAGCAGATTCTAAATGTCAGATGAACAGTAGGTTTTTGCCATTTTCCCTAAACTTAGTAGGACTAGAGTGTTCCAAAGCTGTGATGCTGCAGCAGAAAAGAAACTACTCCACACCCTCACAATGTCAGTTTTCCTAAAACGAAGCAATGCCTCACAAAATCTTGTCCTCGGAGAGGGTTCATACAGAGAAAGGTGCTCTTTAAAGCGTGCTTGACCCAGTCAGTGCAACCATCTTGAATTGCATAAGGCAATAGATTCACAACTCACAACCGTGACAATGCCAACATTTTGTGCTTCCCATTGCAACAAGCCACTCATAGATGGATAACCATATTCTGGATGAATTCCAATTTCAAAGGAAAGCTCCATGCAGAGTGCATTGTCATAGTTGATTCTGACATGAATGGCTGCAACAATGCTCATTCATGAAAGACTTGGTCAGTAATTCAGATGCAATTTGTAAAATTTCAAGCTACAATAGCCAAGTGTGAAACCAGCAGCAGTGCTGGATTCAGGATATGACCAGACTAAAAATTAAATGTTCCACCTAGATTGTAATCCTGTATATAATAGATATATGATAGATCAGCTAAGCTGCTCACCATCATCTTGTCTACACCACCATCTTGATTCAGTTTTCAGATTCTTCATTCTGTCAATTTTTTAATGAATGGGAAATAGAGTTCTCATCTGTGTACTGGTGCACAGTGTTCCATGCCTCTGGACAAAGTTATGTGCCTCATATCTATACATGTTGAATTACACTGGGAAGAAATGGGATGAAAGGAACACCCAATCAGGAGCATATTGATTGGGTTCAGAAGGCATGGCAAACAACTCTGTGGTCCACAGATTTTTACTGGTTAGAAGGCTGTATGGTTCCCTGGGCAATTCTGTGCTCTCCATCTTCCCAGTCTCATCATGCATCCCAGATGCCTCCATGAGTGAAATATCTCTCCTTGCTCTATTGTTCCCTATGGACCTCAGCAGCCTTGTCCTGATTGGTCTGCTAAGATTTTGAGGCAGGAAACCAAAGCTGCTATGCAGAAATGTCATGACTGGGTCTGGACAATCTGACAGGTCAGCAAGGGTAAGATATCACCATGGCTCCTTGCGAAGTGCAAATCCCACTACTGTGTGTTTAAACAGTTTGTACAGGAGAAAAGTAATGAGTTAAAAGGATGATTTTGAATCTAAGTGTACTAAGCATGATGAGTTAGATTTAGAATCTGCTTTCTGTTAATGGAAGTGGTCCAGTTTCTCAAGAGGCTTCCACTCCACCTGATTTTCAAGGATTCTCATTCCCTCTCCAAATCACAACTCATCCCATTCAGAAGAGTTCCCCCCAACCCCCATCAACCCTCTGTGTACTGGTGTTCTTTTACTAAGTAAAAAAGTACAAAAATCCATCTTTAGCAAACATTGTCCTTCAAAAGATTTAGCACCCCTATACAATAAGCACTCAGATGCCTTCCCTCTCAGAAGTTTTAGAGAAGAGTTACAATGCTCTTTAAGCCAGACCCCCCCACCCCCCCACCCCCCTTTAGGTAATTGTGAACTATCCGGATATTTCTTCCTTGGTACTGATCCAGTGCAGTGAACACATGTTTCATGTAGCCTGTCTAAATGATGTTTTATCATTTCATGTGCCCAAATATTATTACAAGGGTCTTCCTGTCTTCAGATGAGTCAAATAGGCCTTGGCGTGTGTCTCTGTAGAGAAGGGAGAATATATTCTGTATTTTCCAGCCTCTTACTGTTTATTATTAACAAAGAGCAGCTGGATATCTGGGTTGTGCTGAGGCTAGTGGCTGGGCAATGTGAACAAAAAGTGCTTTCACTTTTACCATTTATTTTTCAAGACCATAAAAAAGAGAGAGAAGTTCCCATCTTTTAAGAATTTATTTGCCATGGTGCCAGGTGTCAGCCTTGTTCTTACTTGGATATTTGCCAGGGACAGGCTGCTGAGACTTCAGCTGATGGAAAATATCTGTTGTACATTTGAAGGAGCATAAAAACAATTTCAGATTGCTTTGCAGGATTCCGGAGTGCCTTTTCAAGTGAATCTCTGCTAAAGCCTTGGAACTAGAAAATCAGTTTCAAAAAACATATCCAAGTTCATGTCTGGGGTATAATTTAGCATGTTACATGGAATGTTCCTTCTAGATAGAGGTTCCTGGTTCTGGGTCCGACACTCTCACCTGGCAAGCTGCATGGGGACAGTCATTCTGCCTGTTCTGATCTATTGTAATTCAAACATCACAATGGTCTCAGCAGGGCTGACAAAAGTCAAAATAAGGACCATCATACAAAATCTATACTATTTGGGGACACCAGGGAGATAGGAGAATTATGTTTCTGTTCATTAAATGTCAGGACTTCCTCATTTAGAAACTCTTGTTTCAGGGCTTTGGTCATGGCACATTAAAAGATTTTGCAGGTGGAATGGGCAAGTTTATTGGTTATACCAGTATGGCAAGAGAACCAAGTAGACCACAAGAAGAATCCTGTGTGATTCAGCCCAGAAATCTGTTTCCCATAGTGAACACAAGAGTATAATAAGAGCCATCAAATCAAGGGTCAGTTTGGACCAGCATTCTGTTTACACAGTGGCCAGCCAGCTGCACATGGGAAACCCGCAGGTAGGACAAGACTGCAGCATCACCTTCCTACCTATGTTCCTCAGCAACTGCTGAACATAGGTACACTGCCTATGATAATGTAGGTAGCAGCTAGCCAGCAAGACTGCTGGCCATTGATAACCTTCTGTATGAATTTGCCCAGTCCCATTTAGAGCCTACCCAACCAGTGGCCAACACTTTCTGTGGCAGTAAGTTCCATATCATAACTATGCACTCTGTGAAGGAGTACTTGCTTTAATCGGTCCTGCCTCATGGGAACACTCTGGTATTATGGAAGAGGAGACAAATGTGCCTCTCTACTCATGTTCATCCAGGTGCCTTTGGAGCTCACAAGCAGGACACAAATGCAATTAGACTAGAACTTGATCAAGCCCCTCATCTGCGAGTTCCATCTAGCATGTGTAGAGGACTGGTATGTGCTATTTAGGCACATTAGATTCTTTGCAGAATTCTTGTAGGGGATGGATTATTAGCATTGAAGTATAAGATCCTCTCCTCTGAGAACATCAATCACTTGATTGGGAAAAATAGTATACACTGAGCTGGATTGTGCTGACCTTCCTGGCACTGACAAGTACTTGTCTCACTGAATTTAAAAGTAAAGTGATTCATTGCACTAAACATTACAGGGCTTTAAATAATAAGGCTCAGCAGGCATACTGACTCTATTGGAGCAGTTTGCAGGGGTAAATGCACACACTGTAATGCTAGGAATATCAATAGCAAAAACTCCGTCACCAAATTAAACTCATCGCTAAATTACCATGGACAGACATCAGAACTAAGCATGCTCATGCTCCCATCCTCCTTTGTTGCTTCTTGTGCTGAAGGACAGAGATGTGAAAACATGTTCCAGTGCATCTATATCTGCCAGCCAGCAAGGAAATGCCAGTGTGTCAAAACTATTTGGCTGACATGCCAAGCCTAAAGGACTTCAGCAGAGCTAAATACTTTACCTCAGGTGATGGCCCTCTGCTGTCATATAAACGGAGAAGATGCCTTATCTTTCATCTGTTTAGTCCAGAGTTACCTATTCAAAGCAGCAGCTGCTCCCAAGAGCTTTTTATATCACCTGCATTTGGATCCATCTGAGTGGAGATTACCAGCTAAACATATTCAAGTCCTTCAATCTTTTCCAGTCTGCACACCATCTTTCCTTTGCTGCTCTGGGCATATTTCAGTTTGTCAATATAATTCTTCGACTCTCATTGCCCAGAGTTAGCAGAAGTGGCTAAATAGTGAAAGCCGAATCCAGAAAGTGAAAGGCCTTGTGAACTTGTGGAGAGAGAAACCTTTGGCTAAGAAAAGCAACTCAGGCTATCCATCTAACAGAATGAAACCACTGCAACTACAGAACCATAGTGCACATGCTCATCTTCTTATATACCAGGAACCCAACCCAAATTAAAACTTACTTGGCTCCACCTGACTTCTAGACAACACACATCCTCACCCCATTCAGACTCAGTGCTCTCTGATGCATCAGAACTGTAAATTAATGCTTTACATTAATTTTTGACTATTTCAAAAATGATATTAACCCTAAGCATGCACCTGGGTTTGGTGTAGACTCACTATTCCAATACGCAGTAGTGGACACAGTGTTCCAGTTAAAGTCTCAATAAGCACTACAGAAAAGAACAGTGCTATTACTTCTTACAACCTGGATATGCTGCTTGTAGAAATGCATAGCCTTCTTAGCTACCACATCATGGCATTAACTCATGTTCAGCTTGTGGCCTACCAAAACCTTAAGATGCTTTTTACTACTGCCACATAAGGCATCACCCACTCTGTACTTACGCCTTTAATTTTTCTTACCTGAGTGAAGAATTTTACTTTTGTTTCTGTAGAAATTCATTTTGTTCACTTTGGTCTGTTCCCCATCATGTCAAGATTATACTGAATCCTGTTTATGTCTTCTTATTGCTAGCCACAAAAATGTGCATGACTCTTTTTGTGTATGTCGACAACAAGGCAGGCCTCTGATTATTTCTATGCTGTTTATAAATAAACCTCTTTGAGCTAAATTGTCAGTGCTGGTCCTAGCAGAGCCATTGCCAACAAATATTGCAGAACTAGATGTGCCATGCAAAATGAAAGCCTTTAGCCTTGGTCTTATTAGGGGAAAAAGCCTTTGAAAACTCAGCAGTTGGTCTAGTTTAGAAAGGGAAAAATTATTCCTGTATGATTTTTTTTTCTTGTTACTCTCAGTTTCTTTTAGAGAACAGTTCAGCTTCTGTTTTGGAAATATTTTAATTCATTCTGATACCTTTGTAAAAAGTATCCAAGTGTGTGGCAGCTTATAATTTAAACAGAAACTAAACTGTTCATTATTACTGCTTGACAATAGGTAGCAGGGGTGGAGGAGACCTGGAAGAACTGGTGTGTGGGTTCTTGGCACAATTTCTCTGACATCACCATTTCCCAAAATATATTGTTTCACTTTTTTGTATTACACAGAATAGCCTGGAATCTTTGGCATGTCTGTGCCGGTGGAGTACACTTGATTTGACTTGAATTCAGTGGGTACAAACTGTGACAGCATCATAATTATTATTACCTATTAATCTTATAGCTCACTTCAATAGTCCTACCAGACCCTTTAACAGTTCACAACACAACACATACCTGTCCTCAGTCCAAAGGCTATTTATTTTCTCATTTCTTGGGTGAAGGAATACAATAGATTTGTCAGGATTCCTCACCAACCCCTCGCTCATCTAATGATGCACATTTCATGTTACTATCACAGATTGACTCAGGGATCTGACTTACACATAATTCTAATGCATGGTTTATTTAACCTAAGGCTCATCTGGCCAGTAGTCAGACAAACAGCAATATGTTTCTTCAGTCTCTCAGCTGTTTGTTTCCCGCTTCCTTCATCTGCTTCTTCTCTATATCCCATATGATTCTGTTATGCATAGGAGAAACATGCAGACCGGCTGGTTGTTGTCGGGTGTGTTCTTTGCTTACCCAACTTCTGCATCTCCTTCATGGATCACTGCCTTGGCATGGCGAAGGGGCTTGCGTAGCTCAATGAAGCTATGCGCTATGCCGTGCAGGGCCACCCAAGACGGACAAGTCATAACAGAGAGCGCTGACAGAACGTGATCCACTGGAGACGGAAATGGCAACCCACTCCAGTATCTTTGCCATGAAAACCCCATGGACAGTACCAAAAGGCAAAAAGATATGATGCTGAGCCCCTCAGGTTGGAAGGTGTCCAATATGCTACTGGGGAAGAGCAGAGGGCTAATACTAGCAGCACCAGAAAGAATGAAGCGACTGGGTCAAAGCTGAAAGGACACTCAGTTGCAGATGTATCTGGTGGTGAAAGGAGAGTCCGATGCTGTAAAGATCTATACTCCACAGGAACCTGGAATGTAAGATCCACGAATCAAGGCAAGCTGGATGTGGTCAAACAAGAGATGACAAGACTAAATATCGATATCTTAGGAATTAGTGAACTAAAATGGACAGGAATGGGTGAATTTAATTCAGATGACCATTAGGTATACTAGTGCGGGCAAGAATCCCTCAGAAGAAATGGAGTAGCCTTCATAGTCAATAAAAGAGTAGGAAAAGCAGTACTGGGATACAATCTCCAAAATGATAGAATGATCGCAGTTTGAATCTAAGGCAAACCATTCAACATCACAGTAGTCTAAGTCTATGCCCCAACCACTGGTGCTGAAAAGGCTGAAGTTGACCGGTTCTATGAAGGCCTACAACACCTTCTAGAATTAACACCAAAAAATGATGTCCTTATCATCATGGGGGATTGGAATGCTAAAGTAGGAAACCAAAAGATAACCGGAATAACAGGCAAGTTTGGCCTTGGAGTACAAAATGAAGCAGGGCACAGGCTGGTAGAATTTTGTCAAGAAAATATGATGGTCATAGCAAACACTCTTTTCCAACAACCCAAGAGACGACTCTACACATATCTCTCTGGACATCACCATCTCTCTGGACTCTACACATGTCTCTCTGGACATCACCAGATGGTCAACACAGAAATCAGATTGACTATGTGCTCTGCAGCCAAAGATGGAGAAGCTCTATACAGTCAGTAAAAACAAGATCAGGAGCTGACTGTGGCTCAGATCATGAGCTTCTTGTTGCAAAATTTAGGCTTAAATTGAAGAACGTAGGGAAAAGCACTAGGCCGCTCAGGTATGACCTAAATCATATCCCCGATACAGTAGAGGTGACAAATAGATTTAAGGAATTAGATCTGATAGACAGAGTGCCTGAAGAACTATGGATGGAGGTTCGCAATATTGTACAAGAGGTAGCAATTAAAACCATCCCAAAGAAAAAGAAATGCAAGAAAGCAAAATGGCTGTCTGAGGAAGCTTTACAAATAGCTGAGGAAAGAAGGGAAGCGAAAGGCAAGGGAGAAAGAGAAAGATACACCCAATTGAATGCAGAATTCCAGAGAATAGCTAGAAGAGATAAGAA
>NW_025335761.1:29974866-30101157 GCF_004798865.1 Varanus komodoensis
AATGAAGGGAAGCGAAAGGCAAGGGAGAAAGAGAAAGATACACCCAATTGAATGCAGAATTCCAGAGAATAGCTAGAAGAGATAAGAATGCCTTCTTAAATGAACAGTGCAAATAATAGAAGAAAACAATAGAATAGGGAGGACCAGAGATCTCTTCAAGAAAATTGGAGATATGAAGGGAAGGTTTCATGCAAAGATGGGCATGATAAAGGACCAAAATGGCAGGGACCTAACAGAGGCAGAAGAGATTAAGAAGAGGTGGCAAGATTACACAGAAGAACTATACAAGAAAGAGCTTAACATCCCCGATAACCAACGATGGTGTGGTCACTGACCTCGAGCCAGACATCCTGGAATGTGAAGTCAAATGGACCTTAGGAAGTCTGAGCAACAACAAAGCTAGAGGAGGTGACAGTATTCCAGCTGAGCTATTCAAAATCTTAAAAGAGTAAACGTGCTACACTCGATATGCTAGCAAATTTGGAAAACTCAACAGTGGCCACAGGATTGAAAAAGATCAGTTTACATTCCGATCCAAAGAAGGGCAATACCAAAGAATGTTCAAACTACCACACCATTGCACTCATTTCACATGCCAGCAAAGTGCTGCTCAAAATCCTACAAGCTAGGCTCCAGCAGTATGTGGACCAAGAACTACGCGAAGTACAGCCAGGATTTCGAAGAGGGAGAGGAACTAGAGATCAAATTGCCAACATATGCTGGATCATGGAGAAAGCTAGGGAGTTCCAGAAAAACATCTTCTTCTGCTTCATTGACTATACTAAAGCCTTTGATTGTGTGGATCACAACAAATTGTGGCAAGTTCTTAAAGAGATTGGAGTACCAGACCATCTTATTTGTCTCTTGAGAAATCTATATGCGGGTCAAGAAGCATCAGTGAGAACTGGACATGGAACCACTGATTGGTTCAAAATTGAGAAAGGAGTTCGGCAAGGCTGTATACTGTCGCCCTGCCTATTTAACTTATATGCAGAGCAGATCATGAGAAAGGTGGGGCTAGATGAATCACCAGTTGGAATTAAGATTGCTGGGAGAAATATCAAGAACCTCAGATATGCAGATGATACCACTCTCATGGCAGAAAGTGAAGAGGAACTAAAGAGCCTCTTGATGCGGGTGAAGGAGGAGCATGCAAAAGTTGGCTTGAAACTGAACATCAAGAAAACTAAGATCATGGCATCCAGTCCTCTCACTTCCTGGCAAATAGATGGGGAAGAAATGGAGATAGTGACAGGTTTTATTTTCCTGGGCTCCAAGATAACCGCAGACGGGGACTGCAGCCAAGAAATTAAAAGACGCTTGCTCCTTGGGAGGAAAGCTATGGCAAATCTAGACAGCATACTAAAAAGCAGAGACATCACCCTGCCAACAAAAGTGCGTATAGTCAAGGCTATGTTTTTCCCAGTTGCAATGTATGGCTGTGAAAGCTTGACTGTAGGTGTCCCTGCTAGCCAGGTGACCGCAGACCCACCAAACCAGGTGCCAATGAGGTTCAGTCAGGTGGAGATTCGTTCAATTTCTTTATTCAGCTGAGCAAAGCAACGGGGTGTCCGCTCCGTACACGCAGGCAGGAAGCGACACACACATTCCTCCAACTGACCCTTCTTATACTTTTACCTTCTTTCACTCAATCTCACCCCATTGTTCCTTCACACAATCCCCTCTCAGGGTCTGCCTGACCCTTCACCCAATCCCCTTGCAGGGTCTGCATGTCCGCTGCATGCCTGATCTCGTGCAGGCACTTATCTACATCCAATCCCTTCACAGAGGCAGCATGATCACTACATGCCAGACCTTGTGTAGTGGGTCTTCTTCACTCACTACTTCCTTGTCTCCCTTTATCAACATTCTTTTGCCTTTTCTTTTCCTCTCTGACCCAAGCAGTTTTACAAAAAGCAAATGGTGTTTGTTAAGCTAATCAGGCTCCTTCAGGACCATAAGAAAGGCTGAGTGCTGAAGGATTGAGGCCTTTGAATTGTGGTGCTGGAGGAGACTCTTGCGAGTCCCTTGGACCACAAGGCGATCAAACCAGTCAGTCCTAGAGGAGATCAACCCTGACTGCTCTTTAGAAGGCCAGATCCTGAAGATGAAACTCAAATACTTTGGCCACCTAATGAGAAGGAAGAACTCCCTGGAGAAGAGCCTGATGCTGGGAACAATAGATGGCAAAAGAAGAAGGGGACGGCAGAGGATGAGATGGCTAGATGGAGTCACACCACACTGAAGCAGTTGGTGTGAGCTTAAGTGGACTCCAGGGGATGGTGGAGGACAGGAAGGCCTGGAGGAATGTTGTCCATGGGGTTGTGATGAGTGGGACACGACTTTGCGACTAACAACAACAAACTTCTGCATGCTGTCCCAGCTTCATACATGACAACTTGTGGTTTAAACTAGCTGTGCTGAAACCGAACCTGTTCTTTCATAACCTCTTCATTTCCTTATCAAAGGGTCAGTCATTTTTCTGCCTCTTCTGCTGAAATTTTGAGAATTTTGGAGACATTTCTGAGGTTGCAAGTCTTCAAAGCGTACCTTACTTTAAAGAGCTGGATGAGGGTTGTTGTTGTTGATGAGCACTTTTTATTTTACTATTTTTAACACGTTCTGTCTTAGGTTCCTTCCTAGCTGCTTAAGCTTTCTGAACAGCTCTCTAAGGGGCAAAATCAGGGCTTCTTCCCCTGGGCCTTTACAGTTCTGCTGCTCTCACTGAGTGCCTGAAATCTTCTCCTTCCGCTACTACTATTACTGGTTAAAAGGATTTTTAACGCTCTTGTGACTCTGCGGCACTCAGCAAGCAGCAGAAACTCCAGAAATCCTCAAGGGAGAAAGTCCTACTTAATCCCTCTAGGAGAGTGTTTTTAGAAAGGCTGTAAGGGCAGAATAGGTAAAAACAGTAAAATCAAAAGCATAGCATAAACTATGCACTGAAGCCTGAACACCAAGACTATTTTCTGAAATTCGCAGCCCTTCCTACAATTTGCAGGTGCAATTTCTTTCCCCCCTCTGGGCTCTCTCCCTAGGTTGTTTGTGGTTAATGAATTATGTTAATAGTTAATATGACTGAGTTTACACATCACCACATCCCAGAATTCAACAACCCATATCACAGGTTAGCACGATGGGCTAACCCAGCCAGGATGTCATCTACAATACTATTTAGAACTGGAGATCCAATGTGGTGTAATGGTTAGAATGCTGTGCTGGGACTGAGGAGATCCAGGTTCTAGTCCTACTCAGCCACCCTCAGCTTAACCTACCTCTCAAGCCTGTTGCGAGGATAAAATGTAGGATGATCATATATGCTACCTTGCATTCTTTGGAGGGAAGGCAGGATACAAAGGTAACAAGTAAACAAATCAAATACTGCAGAGTAAAACAATCCGAAAGGAAGGTGCTCATGTGGCTCTCTAGCTTGATTATTGTTTGTATAGTATCAGCTTCATAGATGGTGTTAGAATCTGAGCTACTGAGATGGGTTTATCTTAGAAGAGCAGCATTATTCACTGTATGCCTTTGCCCCAGGCTGACCCCTGTTTTACATCTCTGTTATGACTCCTATGCATTAAAATGTCTCCTTGGAGATTTTGCTGGCAAACAAATCATGCTATTATGAATGTCTCCGTTAAATGTGGGCTGAATAACGATAACAACAACACCAACAAGAACAACTGTTTCACTTTCCCTGTGAAACATCATCTGTATTTCAGTTTTTAACATATCCATTAAATCCAGTTAATGGAGTAATACTGTTCAGAGAAATTATGTTGTCACAAATGTCATTCCATTTGGTGGCAAAAATCCAACCTCTCAAGGGTTAAAAAAACCCCTACATCAAACCTTTCTTCTCTAAAGTTTCTATGGTAACAAGATGCAATCTATAATGATATTGTACTTAATCAAATGCTTCCTCCAGACCAGCAGGGCCAACACTTACTCTTTAATAGTAATGGTTGACTCCAGGGGAAGGAGAACAAAGAAGTGCTTAATATCTTGACATGAGAGGTACCTGGCCCGAAGGCTGTTTCAAAGTCATATCCTCTGCTCTGCAAACCAATCCCAGATGTTTCTCCACACTGCCCACATATTAGAACCTCTTTTTACATTACTTTACATGCAGCGCTTGAATTATGGAGGAAGAAGGACTTTTAATGACCTTTAATTATGAAAGCATCATCATCATCATGGGCTAATGACATTCAGCTCACATAAACTTATTAGTGCAATCTCATTAGTCTTATCACTGCATCACCACTGTCTCTCACCCATCCTGTGGGTGTCTAACCTCAAACCTTCACTTGCCTCAAAGTTTTACCCTAAAAGGTGTCTCTGGGGACAATTTCAAGAGGGAAGGCAGGGAGAAAGCACAAGTGTAGGAAAGTTTCAGGATTCCCTGCTTGCTTTCCTGCTTTGACACCCCCCTCCCATCCCAGATTTGACTTGGTGCTATTTCTGTCAGTTTAGGTGAGCCTGTAATAAGCTGTACTAAGAGTGCAGCATCTGGAGTACATGTGTTATGTAGAGAACCTAAGGGATGAATCTGGCCTTTCTGTAGTCCCAGACTGGTCCTTTGGGATAGCCCCCTTCCCCTTCCCTTCCTCTGGCTCCATCTCCTTTTCTCCAACCAACACTCTTTTGGTGATTTCCTGGCTTTTGGGCAGGAAATGTTACAATGCCTCTTTCAAGCCTAGTTATTGGTAGTATGAGCTTTAAGCTACAATATGCTTATATTCGTGGCATTTTTTAACCCAGCCCTTTTGCTTTTGGCCCTGTCCACTTTTGCCTCCCCCTCACCCAGTTTCTCCAAACCTGAATTTGGGCTTTGGACTGAAGGAGCTTTCCTGCCCCTGCAAGAGACTTTTAAGTCAACGCAACATTCAGAAATGTAATTTGGCATCTGTTTACAAAGAAAATTTCTTATGAGGACCTTTTACTGAATGCTATTTGGTGGTGTTGTGTGTGAATGATTTTGAAAAATGTAGGCAAACTTATGAAGAAAACAAATAATGATGTGTATTAACAAAGATAATTGCTTTTCCATAATCTCATGTGTTAAATAACAGTGTTCTTTGTGTATGGCAAATTTGCATTCATATGTAGCATTTGAAAGAAGCTCATCCTACTGTACTGTACTGTATCTCATGGAGATACAAAATACGTCGCTCTGGTTTACCTTTGCTGTCTGAGAATCTGAATATGGTTGGACAGCTCCCTTAGACGAAAAACACAGTAAGAAATTCTAGTTGCGACTGTGACCCTTGTGACATATACTTGGAAGTGAAGGTCAATTTGCATGATTGGAAAGGGCCCTCTAGTACATGTGTCTGATGCTTTGAGACCACTTCTAAAGGATCTCTGGAAAGAGGAAATTAGGGTCAGAGTAGATGTTATGTTAAATTCATGGTATATCCAATGATGTCACAACCAATCTTAAACTCCTGGTGCTCACAACAATAGTCCCCAAGGAGTGAGTCCAAAATCCAGGCAGGTGGGTTGAGCCATATCAGCAAACCAGTTCCATCAGTTTCCACTTCTTCCAGCACCAGCCTTTTGAGAGCTATTGAAGATCAAACCACAGGTAACAACATGCTGTTAAAATTAATTTCTTCCCAGTGACTTTGAGAATTGCAGGTAGGCTTAGAGAAACAGGCAGTTCTGAGAGTTGTGGGTAGCAGATAGTTTCATCATCCCTACTAATAAAAAGTGTCAGCATTGCATCCCTGCTAGATCTGACTCCACTACATCCTGGAATACCTTGTTCTTTATGTGGTCCTTCCCTCCCCAGCTATGAACTCCCTAGAAATTACTCTGCCTATGCAGCAGTGCTAGTAAAACTGCTCCCATTGGCATCAAAAGGGGGTTTTTAATGCTTGCTTCTGTGCAAAGGATGATGAGGGGTGCAGCTGGGAAGGGAGGAGTTAGGCCTCTCTTCCCCACATGCTTTGATCTTCATCTGTATTAGGCCTTTATACTTACTGAGACTGAGGTTGGAAAGTGTGTGGATCTACAGTGAGGTGCTGATGCTAATCTGAAGTCCCAGGTTAGGTGTCTAAGTGAGTGGGTGACTCCAAGTGGGATCTTCAGGTGTGCTAGAACTTTCTGTGAAGTCCCAAGACACTTCACTGAAGAAGGTCCCCCAGGATCCAGGCCACGGTCCATCTAGGGATAGAGCAGCTCTCTAGGAAATTAGACACTACTCTGGCAACCTCCTAACTGGAGATGCCAGAAACTGAATGAGACCTTTCATGTGAAAACACCCTGCTCTACCACTGAGCAATGGTCTCTTCCCTATGGCTGTACAAGAAAATAACTCCTGACAGGCTATGACTGGATCACATTATGGGTCACTTTTACCTCAGCTTGCATATTCATGGTACAACTGAAACATGAAATTACTTTTGTTCTAAATGCCTGACTGTGCCAAACTGTTGATGGCAATGTGCCTTTTTGCATCAACCTTCAGCCAGAAAAAATGTATATGTAAAGACATTACCCAAGGATGTTGTACTATATCTAGAAAGTGTGTCAGTGTCAAAATGGGTTACAGAGGAGTCATTCTGTATTTGAGAAAAAAGGCAAAAGAGCAATGTTCCAAAATGGGAAAGAACAAAAGGTGAGTCATTTTATCTTCTAACTTCGGAAATGGCATTATCAAAGGAAAATAACGAACAGGTTCTTTCCAGTGCCCTTGTAGTTTTTATACAACCTTGCAAAAAGAGAACACAGTAGTAATTTATTTCTAAAACATGGAACATTATAAGCTACTTTAATCACTTAGTGGTGATTTTTTTTCTTTTTCTCAAGAGCTAGAAAAAAATTAAATATTCAGAGTCTGAGAAGTGTTATGTTCACTGTCACTTTTCATTTGGTGCTCAAATTTCGAGAGTGATTAATATATTAAACTCCAGAATTATGAACAAGTATTACACCAGGCAAACAGAGTTAGTGGGGGAAATTAGAGGGACCATTTAGCCAGGCCCTGAGCTATGAATGATGGTGTCCATTTCTCCCCTCCACAAGGCAGTCATGGGCAAGGCAGGGGTTGGAACCAAAAGAAATCTTTCTGGTTCTCCTTCTCCTTATTGGAAACATACGAAGGTGCCTCACATTGATCAGACCACTGGGACATTGCTTATCCTGGTGAGAGGCAGCTCTGGTCCCAGGCCCAGGTTTTTCTCAGAGGTCCTTTTCAACACTCTTTCTAGACTTTTGATTAGAACATTTGAAGACTGAACCAAAGGCATTATGCATCCAAGAGGTGCGCTGTACCACTGACCAATGTCTTTGTCCTCATTCTTTCCTTCTCCATAATGTTACGATGTCCCTTCCCATTCCCATGGCAGCTTCTTTCTACACAAAAAGGGCACAGCAAGGACAGATGAGTATCTAAGTATGATTCATGAAACAAGAAGTTCTATTATATGCAGATCTCCATAAATACCTGCCTGACCACTTTGAGGCCATCCTGCACAACCTGGTCTCCTGGTGACAACCAGAAAGAGGGCCTTTTTTGTGTTAACACCCACTCTCTGGGATATTCTTTCCCTCAGAATAAACATACAGCAACATTGATGCAGTTCAGGCACAGGCTGATGCTTGTTGCTTGGATAATACTTTATCATTTTAGAATGTTTTGTTTATATTGTATATTTATCTTTGCATATTTGCATTTAGCTTTTTATTGTATACTGCTTGCATATGCTTTACATGACAAGCTATATAGAAATCTATATCAATCAAAATTCAATCCAATACATAAATATAACACAACACACAAAAATATAGCATAAAAATTAGTTTCTGACCTCCTTGTACTTAGAAATAACTTAAGCTTCATTATAAATATGCATTTTATAAGTTCCTGCTTTGCATGGCTTGTCTAGTTTCTAAATACTCATATCCTAATTATTTTTAATTGCAAATTCCTCAGAACTTTTTTTAATGGTAGTAATCCTAATGCTTTACAGAGCTCACAAATTCTTGGCTTACAGAGTTCTGCAGAGCATAATTTCATCTCAGTTGAACAAACCAAACTCTGTATAAAACTCATATCAAAGAAGAGTGATTCAAATGTATTACACTTGTTAATGGGACTTTGCCATGGTATACTGCCTGATCGGAAAGCATTATAAAATGCTGGATATGTACAAGGTCACGCCTGTAGTTATCAACAATCCCACCTCATCAGAAATTGCAAGGAGAAGGGTGCTTTATGAACAGTGATGTTGCATATCACATTTCAGATGAAATTTCTCCCAGCTCAGCTAGTAATACAATCCAGTGATGGTTGGAATGCTAGCATTACCATGAGGAGATCAGCACAATTACAGGATGGATTAACCACTGGGTTTGCAAATGAGCAAACCATGTGACATTTATCTGTCAGCAATATGTTCTCTTTGGAGTAACTGCTCCAGGATGTTAATAAAAAAAGCTGTCAACAAAGTTGTTACATCCATGTGGTTAATAGAAACTACTGGTAGTTAGTATAATATAAAAGGAATTTGAAGAAGACTACGATATGATTATAATAAACTAGGACTAACAGGTTCATTACTGTGCTTGGAGCAAAGCTTTCTAATGTATGCCGAAATTACATTTTCAGCTCCTCAGAGTTGCCACTACAGGATTAACTTCCCCAGCTTTTGTAAGATCCAGTAATACCTACCCCTGTTGTGACACCACAAATATGTGTTTGTATATCTTTGTACCGAGAACAGCCAATGATCTGGAATTTGGGATTTCTGATGATCACCTCTTACTCTGATTAGCAACACCAATAAAATCACAGACCTAATGAAAAAAGAATAATATTTTGCATGTGGTCATGTTACCTACAGTTTTACTAACATCGGCCCACTTTTATTCACCTTACTTAGAAAGAAAATTGGATTGTAGATTGGCAGACTTCACTAACTAAAGTGCTAGTTTTAACCTAAGGCCTTACACAGCACAGGACTGCAATACCTAATATACTGCCCCTCTTGACCTAAATCATTTAGTATTGAAGAATTTCCTGTAAGTCCCATTTCCAAGCAAAAAAAGATGGTAGCAAAAAAAGAAAGGTCCTTTTTTGTAGAGGCCCCTGATTATGAAATGATCTTCCCATTGGGGCCTGCCTGGAACCAACCAACACAATTGTATTTTTGGTGATAGGTTAAGACACTCCTGTACTACCAAACTTTGTATGGTACCTGATAAGGTATAAGGGGACATTTATTTCAGCTGTCTTTTTAATATGCCCAGTAGTTTTACTAAAATTGGCTAGTTGTTTTTAAATAAAATACTTTTTATTGTATTGCTTTACATTCTGTATATTGAAATATTATATATTATTTAATTATTTGTATTTGTAATGTTATGAACTGAGGACTTCCCAGAGAGTTTTGGCTATTAGGTACTATGAAAATTAATAATACTAATATTAGTGGCTTTCCTTCTATATAATTTTGCACCATCCAAGAAATGTGCTTTTGCAAATTTCACATTTTATAACATCATTTATTCTTATTCTCTTTGTTAAAGAAATTGCTCTTAATTGTTTTATTTCATTAGCACTAATTAGTTTGCACCAATAGTAACAAAATGCCATATACGAAGAAATGTCAAACACTTTGGTCACACATTTTGTAAGTGAAATGAAGTAGCTGCCTGCGCCACAAAGATCACAGTCAAGCGGACAAAAGTCACCTTTAGGAGTTAAAGTGACAGGCCCAGGTTATTAGTGATTCTTCCCTCCTATAGAAGACGTGGGTGTATTATTTACACCAGCTACCATGCTCTTCTAATACCTACAGATCTAACTCAAGTTATAATTTCTATTGGAATTATGCCAAAATTCCATAAAGCACAAAAGAAGCTCAATTGTGGATTAGACAGTACATAAAATCAACATAAGAACCATCTTTGTGCTGAGCAAGTTGCTACTGGCCACTGTATCTTTCTGTTCCTCATTAGCATATTCTTTTAAAGTATCTTAAGACCAAAGAGTAGTGATTATGCGAACCTCTGCAGTGTTCTTGCCCTGTTCCAGGGCTGGAACCAATTAAGGTGGTCATCCTGTCATTCCCCTTCAGTGAAACTCTGTGGGTTTCTCGGTACACATACTGAAACTTTTTTCTTACCCAGAACATTCTTTCTTACCAGTCATGTCACTAGGTGACCTAATTCCTTCATTCGCACACATTTATTTTTAGTGAATGTCAGATAAAATAAGAGCATCATTGTGCAGCAAAGAACAAATCAAAGGGTTGGACTTTCTTCCTAGATGTTCATGCTCTGTGGGGAAATTAACACTGATTTATAATTGCAATATTGCTGATAATAATGGTCTCCGGGGGTGGAAACAGTTCCATTTCAAGGCCAGGGAATCAAATGCTCACTGTTCCAGAGTACATAAAGTAAACTCCCAAATACTTGAAACTAGGTCTTGGTTGCATATTTTAAATATATAATGGGCTAAACTGAGCTTCCTAATTCATTGCGGAAAAGAGAAATTCCAGTTACTATAGTAATAGCTGATGCTGATGAAACAGTGCCTTTTGCTTCTGAAGCATTTGTTCACATCTAAATCTGAGAGATTTATGATCGATCGATATTGTATCCAACGTTCACGTGAATTCATCCAGTCTGCTCTCAAATAGAATTAGAGCAGATTGGTACAGCCTGATTCTTAACTGGGGCTATTCACATTGCCAGTATTATTCTTAATTTGGCCATGGCAGTGCTTTGGTCATGGTGCTTGCACATACTCTGAATGCCATGTGTGTGGTCAGGGCTGTCCCAAGGATAAATAGTGCCCTGGGGAACAAGTGCATATCTGGAGTTTTCCTTGCACACTAAATAATAAGAGAGTGTACTTATTTTATTACTTTTCATTTTCTGATCCCATGGTTATGTGCTCTTTACGGTGCCTTTGAGGAAGGATCTTCTGAAACACATTGGACCTATAAAGAATCTGCTTTTCAGCATCTGGAGTTTTTGCCTACCTGTCTTGTGTTTGTGGCACCATCATGGTTTTATTGAGAGTGGATCTGCTTATGTTTTGCTACTTAGTAGTGATGCTAAAGTCAGGAATACATTTACTAGAGGCACTTGTCACACAGCATCATTGTTCACACTGACTTGTTCACATGACACAGGAGCCCATTGGGGGTAACAAGTGGCTAAGTCAATATCTCCCCTTTCTGTAGTAGCTGGAGACTTAGGGAAGGGTTGAAAAGGTGGAGAGCACTGAGAAGTCTCAGTTAAATGCTTAAAATAGGCAAAATCACATTGCTGCAGGACAGGATTGCCTTTGGAGGTACCTCCTTTTGCCACTTTCCCCTAAAATCAATAAAATTAGGTGCACCAAAAGCACCTACTTTTGCCACTCTGCATTGACAACCTGGCAGTGCATTTCCATTGACAATTCAGCAAACAGTTCCTGTCATCAATGTACAGATTAGCCTATATGCAGTCTTGCCTTGTGAGTTCCTGATCAATTACCTGCTCTGCTTCTGGCAACCTTTGAGAGATGAAACAGACAAGGAATTGACCAGGAAAGAAAACAGATTCAACTGCCCCAAGTCATGCTTGTGCACTTGCACAAGACTGACCAAAAAAAGAGAATACAATTGCACCATTGCACAGTTTTCTGGAGCACAAACATTGTACTTTTTGAGATTCTGAACACAAATGCAACACAAAATGTTGCTGAACAGAAAGGGTAGCAGTTGGACTCATAGAAACTTGGGAACTGAGCGAGTCAGAAAGGGACTTCTGGGCCATCTAGTCTGACCCCTGGCTCCAGCCGGCTCAGCTCATGACATGTCTACCATGTGCATGTCCAGCCTATCCTTGAACACCCTCACCAATGGAGCTCCAACCACCTGCCACGGAAGCCCATTGCATAGCCTAACCATCTGGAAATACCTCCTGGCATCCACCCTAAAAGTTGGAGGTGGAGACAAGACAGCTTCTACTGTGAAGCACACTGGAATATATGCTGCAACCAGTCAGGGGAAGGTAGTGGAGAACAAGCTGCAGTAAGCCTGATAGTGTTTTAGACATACAGTGTGTTATTCCATGAACAACCAAGACAACGTTTACAAGGTGACTTAGCATGATGCAGAATCCCATTTATCCCGCTTAATAAGACCGTCCCTTATGCTTTGGAGTTTGGGTTCTTTTCATTAGACAAGTACAGACAAGGTTTGTTTCATATTCCAGTTTAGAAAGTCAGTATTTTGATTGGACGATTCAGAGGATACCTGATTTGTCTTGGGTCCAAATAAGAATGTTGTTTTGGAGCTTTATATCTACCCATTAACTAGAATGGGAAAATCAACAGAGAACTATTGCACTTTTCCTTTAGACTTTAGAAGTTGACATTTGCAGGCACAGTGGCCCTTCTGAGCAGGTGAAGCCTGCCACTTTTCAATCCAACAAGTGAAGGAGTGTTGCACTAGCAGCCTTAGAAGTGAGAATTGCAGCTATTTGGCATCATTGGGTGAGTTGCTCCTTTTGACATATTTATTAATTTTTACATGTATTTATAGGCCGCCTATAACTGCTGAGGCTTTCGTAGGCAGCTTACATATTAAGGCTACCAAAGTTTAGACAGGTAGAGGTAGAGGGTAATCTGTATAGTTTGGGAGTGTTAAAAGGGGGATTTGCTTCCACCTTACTGTTTCAGTTTGAAAACAGTATACATCAGAATTGACCCTAGGTAAGTAACCTACAAAATGAATATAGAAACATGTTGTTGTCTTTATAAAAGAGAAATCTTCTAAAAATGGGAGGAAGGAATTTCCTCCCTACCTACATGGTTTGTAGTCAGGGAAAAAGACGTACAGTGCCCATAGCTAAGTAACAGAAAATTGTCAGGCAGATAGGTGAGGTGGTTAAGGCTATAGTGAATGGAAGTTATAGTGCATGAAAATAAGTCTGAGGCCTTGTTTTATCTACTGTTCAGCTGACAGGTGATAAGTTGTTCTTTCTACATCCCTCCCCAAAGCACTTATATTCTGGGCTGCTCTGTGGTGTGGCTAAATATGAATTATAATATCTGCTGCCGTTTCTCTTATTGTAATGCTTATCTTGTTTTACTTGGTGACTGTATTTTTAGCCTTTTTTTGTGATGACTCTATTATTTTGTTCAAAGCTGTCAGTATCTATCAGACAGGCAGTTTATAGGTTTAGGAGAGGAAGAAAGCAAGGAAGAAAATCCAGAGAGACAGAATTCAGTGCTAGTGCATAAATACAGCATGTGTTCCCCCAATTTATAGGAACATTCTTGGCTTCTAGCAGCACTATGATTATTTTAGAGCTGCAGGAGTGGCTGTGCAGTTCACCAATGGCTCCTTCTTCGATGTCTTTTTTTTTAAAAAAACCTGTCATCAAGTAGCCCGAGAATTCTATTCCTCATAAAATCAAAACAGTTTGTCTTGTAAATTGTAACTTTGGCAGGAAGAATCTACCTTGTGAGAGGTATAATCTGATCAAATGCCAGCAAATTCTCATAAAGAGTGGCTAGGTTGTATCAGCCTGACAAGTGGGAACTGTCTGTACCCATTCTGAGCTCAGCCAGAAATCTCCCCCACCCCCGCACCCTTAAGCAGTAGCCGAATTTGTGTGCCTGTGTATAATATGCCGTATTTAAATTTGGCATATTGCTATATGTGTTTGCATGTGAAATGTTTGCACAGAAGAGACACCTGCCTTTGCCACGCACAGCATGCTCTTCAGTGGATTCACAATGCTGGTGCATGTGTTTGAGTCCATTTGTATTACAAGCTGCTTTCGTTGTTGCAAGAATTTGCAGGCGATGTGTTCCTATATCTGCTTATGTGATGTGTTGCAGCACATGTTTGCATGTGATCTATGGCCCTGTGTGTTTGCATGTGGGTTTTGCTTCTGTACTGCTTGCCTGTGGTGTGCTACTCAGTTTTGCTGCTTGCACATAGTGTGGCATATTCTGCTGTTTTGGAGCTGCATCACTGGATGCTTGCATATGGCACATTACTGCATGTATTAATGTCTGCAGGCATCTTTCATGCCAATCTTCCTCTGCAGGTTTGGGGGGTATTAAAGCTTGGGATATTAGGGAAAAGTGGTACCCCATATGTTTTTATTTGGGTTGGAGAGAATAATATGCATTAGAAGTAAGGGGTTATATTGGTGACTTAGAGGAAGAAGGCTGATAACTAGAGGATGTAAAAAGGGACACAAGACTGGTGGCAGGTAGGCATTTTGCAACTGCTCATTTTATCTTGAATCAACAGACAGGTCAGGAAGAGACTTGGAGTGAGAGCTGCATTTATCACTAAATGTGCATATGACAGGCCTTTTCAACAGGTTGATTTGTTTATCATGAAATAATAAAATAATGACTGAGTTACTAGACATTCAGCAGAGCAAATCTGATGTGCTCAGATTATTTCCTTGCTTTTGCTTTTGCTGTCAAAAGGCTCTGCTTTGGGGCTTACAAACTGGTTGGCAGAATTAAAAACTTGGAATAAAAAATATGTATATATATCTATTACTAAAGTTTCACTTGACAGTCATTTCCAGGTTTCTACGTTCTCCCATCCTTCAGAGGTTGGGGGTGGAAAGACAAGGGGGGGAAGGGTGTTCTTGGAGGCCATGCTGTAAAATAACACATGTGGGACTGTAAAATGCACTTACTGCTTATGTGATACAAAAGTTAAGGTGGTCAGCTTATAATTTCATGCATTTTAGTGCATGAGGGAATAAATAAATGTCTTTTCTTTTAAAACCTAAATCTTTCAGTTTAGAATATATTGTTTGCTTAGTTTGCAGACAGTGTTGACCTTCTGATATCCGGGATGGAGACTGCTATGCAGAAAAGAGACATGCTGTTCACTTGGAATTTGCATGCCCAACCCAGGATATGAAATATTATGCAGCGCGTGCACATTAAACACATACACACTCACACACATTCAGACAGACAGAAAGAAAAAAAACCTGGCTACAGCTTGTGAAACTGAATTAGGTGTTCGTATTATTCTTATTCATACAAGAGACTGGGCCATTCTGTGTCTGAAAAGGACCACGTAAGAAGCCACTCTGGCTTCTTATGTGCTATCAGATAGTTCTGGTGACTTTCGTGGAAATGATCTCGTGAGTAAGCGCAACCATACACACATTGCATCATTTCCTCTCTTGAATGAATGACGGACATATCAGATTAAAGGGGGATCTTTCACTGAAAGCTAGTCTGAGCAAGCATTCCTTACACAGTAAGGCTTTATGTACATGCATGCACGCTCATCCTAACCGAATGACTAATTGTTCACGTAATATAAGCAAGATTGCACAGAATTGCTTAGGGTGAAGTGGGAGAGAGGAGAAGGAAAGGGAGTGGCAAATGCAGCAAAAAATACACCGAGACTGCAGCAATTGGTCCAAGGGTATTTGCTCTTTCAGGACAGCGAGTAAGCTGCTAGGCTCAGATACCTTTTCAGCCATAATGACTCTTAGGGAAATGGGGCTGTTGTAAGTTGTTCTTCAACTAATGCCAACTATCAGGAGTTTTGTAGTAGTGCATCAACAGGAGGCTGGACTAGATGATCTTTAAGTTCCCTTTCAACTTCATAATGCCACTTTTATTTTCTTATTTGTATAACAACCTCAGAGTACTGCAGCTGACAAATGCTGCTTGCACACAAGGCCCTCCCTCTGCAAAAAAATGGCTTCTTAACCTACCTGCCCCTGAAGTCACAAGGAGCCAAAAATATCTCACAATTGTGATGTTGAGAGAGAAGTCATGTGAACCTGACTGTCTGCCACACAGATTGTTCACACACAACAATGAGCTCGCCATGGTTTATTGTCAGGGTAGATTGTGGGGTGGCAATGCTCCTATCCTTTCCTAACGTAATCCTGCCTCCATTTCTCTCCCTTCCTCTGTTGTCTCCCTTGTATCCATTTTTAGATTGTAACGTGTCTTGTGTCAGGTCCTGTCTTCTCTTTCTCTGTAAAGCTCATGTGCATAAAAATAAATGTTTGCTATGGTTTCTTATTATCTGCCTGGTAAATGAGCTTTGAGGGTTTCCTTCCTCTGGCCAGCTCACACTGGAATGATCTCTCCTCATTTCCCCCACCCCCAAATGCTTTATAAATATTTGCTGCTGCAAACCGCCCAGAGAGCTTCAGATATAGAAATAAAACCGATGATGACAACAAAGATGTTATCTATTAAAAATATGCTTTCTCCTTTCTTATCCTTAGAATAGGCATGTTGATCACTGTACTTCATTTCTGAGCAGAGCAACATAATGAAGAGAGGCATGTCAGCGTGGGTGGGCATAATTCAATAAGCATTGGCTGCAATTGGCTCACTGAGACTATTGTCCACAGTTGAATCCTTAGGACCTATTGATTTCAATGAGACTCAATCAAAGCTCCTTCCAGCTGGATTTGGTCCAGCTGCAATGGTAGTGGCAGCCATCATTATGTGCATGGTCAGACCTTTGATTTAAAAGTGTCAAGAGTGCTGGTTGTTCACAAATGCTGTCATGGGGTGTTATCCAATTCACGTTTCACATTCTGTGAACAGTGCATTTGTTTACACTGCAGTTGCCTTCTTTACATTGAAAATCTCCCTTTAGAAGTAACTTCAAGGTTCCAAACTGGAGATCCTTGTCACATGCCTTTGCAGTCTGCTGCAGCCTGAACACAGTTTATTTGCATTTGGAAAAACAAAACAAAACATGCTAAATGCAAAGCAGTTACACTCAGGTCTAGTTTGGCCCAAGAGTTGGAGCGATTTTTGCAATTCCAATCAGAATTCAAATGGCCAGACACACACACATCCCTTCCCCAGCTTCACTGTACTTCTGAACTGCTTTTAAGATGAAGGCAGAGGAAGTGTTCACAGAGGGATGACACGGCTCTGAAACAGCCCCTGACAACATACATTATCCTCTCTGGAGTCCAGCGCTTCTGGCCACGGAGCAGTGGGGAATTCTGCAAGTTTGCTGCAGAAACCAGATGAGGATTGCAATAATGGACTTTGGCCCAGCACTCCACGAACGGAGTTCTTACCCCTATACCCAGAACTATATTGAAATGCATTTTTAATGTCTTTGAGGTTGCTTTAAAAAATTAAGTAAGACTGTATGACAGATATGGAACAGCTGTTATAATGTATATAAATGATTGCTTCTATAACAGAACAGTTCCTAAAAAGGAGTGACAACCCACTGAACTGTAAGAGACAGAGCGTGAAATTTCCTCAGACCTCTCATGGGGATAACAATTCAGATTTGCACAAGGGCTGAAGAAATAACCAGGCTGGGCTGGACTAAAGGGTAGGCATGGATGGGACCTACCAAGGTTTCAGAGCCAGCCATACCATGAAGTAAGAGTGAGGTGACTGCCTCAGGCAGCAGATGCTGGAAGGCAGCACTGGCAACCTTCTAGCTGCTCCTTCTATGCCCACCAGGCAGTCCCTTGGAGGACGGAGCTGCATATACACTGGTCCTGCACCTTATCGGCTCGCCTGCTGGCCTAAGGTCTGGCAGAAGGTCTTTCCAGGGCTGGAGTAAGATTCAGATGCTATCCAGTTGGCTTTTCTATGTGGAATACGGGGCATTTTGTCCTGTGCTTCAGGCAGCAAAATTTCTTGAGTAGGCCCTTCAACAGCCCATGGCCCAGCAGGGCCCACTGACAAGAGCCTTGTAAGGTGTTCTGCCTCTTCACCATTGCAGCCTCTCTGTCTACCTGCCTCTTGCTGGCTCAGACTATAGATGTGGTGAGAGAGAAGAGCAGAAATGCTTCGGAGTACTAATTATCTCCTCTCATTATGCTTAATATTTCTTTGTCATAGAGGTTGTTTGAGGGTTGTGTAATCCTCTAACAACCCCTGTTGCCTGGGTTTGCATGATGCAAGAAGAAATTGCAAGCTGAGCACCCACAGGCATCATACAAAAATAGTGCTTGCAGGTGCCCAGCACAAAAGCTCCCACAGGTACATTTAAAGCCATGGTGCACCATCATGCCTTGCAAAACAGGTCATTCTGGCTGTCTTCAGTCATGGCTTCTTCAGCTTTCATCTCATTTCACAGGTAAGATAAGGTAAGATCTTCCCACTTTTGCAACAGAAAAGGGTACTCCACTGGAGAATAAATTTATTTCAGTACAGCTGAGACTGGGAAATGTTGGTCAACATAAGGCAACAGGTTCCACTTGGTATTGTGTTTGTACTAGATTTTGCCGCCTTCTCATCTCCCGTGCAATTCTGCACTCCCCCCAGATCTTCATTGGCAGTTTTTCCAGCCTTGCAAATCAGACCTGGGAGGGCATGGGGGGCAGCTCTAGAAGCAAAGGGGAAATTTGTTCTGCCAGCAGTGTTCCTTTCATTGGCAGATGGACATATCTGGATATAACCCAGTATTTCTATTGACACAAGTGTAAGCATCGAGTTGAATGCATAAAGGAGGCCTCAGGTGACTTACAGAAGAGAAGTTATAGAAATATTTCTAATATCACAGTATTTCATAAAATGTTGTATTAACATTTGATGGGGGTGTTAAAATTGCTTTTTAAAAAATGTTAAAAATGCATATTTCTGAAATTAAACCACTTGGTTGATATTATGTAAAATCAACTTATTTCTGTGGCAGACCTGGTACAGGAACTGTAAGAGCATGGGAACACTGCTCTGCATCAGGCAAAATAAAATCAGAGAGAAAGTGAGAGAGAGAAAGATTGAGCAACCAAAGTAAGAGAAATGCAAAATCAAAGGTTGGAAGGAAAAATACACTCATTCCAAATCAGTCTCAGTTTAAGAAGAAAAATTTACTTTCCCCTCAACTGAAAGGTAAATGAGAAAAGAAGGTTGAAATAAGAGGTAATGGAACATAGAAACCCTTAGGGACATGTTGTCAAAGCAAATCTTGAGGTCTGATTTCAATGGAAGCAGACCGGCATGACTACAACTTCATGTAACTCTTTATCCAAAAGAAGAGGGGAAAGAAGAAAACCAACAATTATGCTTCACATGTGAATGTCAACCTGTATAATTTTCATACAAGATCCCATCCCACAAAAAGGAAGAAGCATGATGAAGAAGCATGATGAAGAAAGATAACTAGGCACGATGCTGCTTTTAATCCATGTTGCACAAACAGCTCTAAAATCACCATGCTGAGATAAGTAAAATGGTCTATGTTGAAAGTCTGCTTCAGCTACTTACTGTTCTAAGTCATGTGTGTGTGAGGCAGGGTGCACTAATGTAAGCTGAACGGTAGCCCAAAGGGCATTACGGTGGTCCAAAAGCTATTATGATGGCACATGTGGCCATTAAGAGCCTGTCGGCTGCCTATTCTAATTATGATTGCTTTTGGCTTCAGCTGCATAAGGCCATAGTCATAGCTTCTCTGCCACATCTAACAGATGCTGGCATTGCCAGCACAGCCACCAAATGCTTACTGTTGGTCTGGTGTGATGTTTTGGATTAATTGATAGCATCAATAAAACATGGAATTATGATGCCACATTGCAGCAGCAGCGCACCCAATTATTTATAAGGACAGCACCTCACAGGCAGCTTGTTAAACAATATAATTGCTTGCCTGGATGTCAGAATGCACATACCAGATACATAGATCCATACAAAAATTCAGAATGCAAAACCAAATGATCATGATTCCTAATGGATGCAAAAGGAAAATGGCAGCATTTGGCCTGGACCATATTGGGTGAGTGATCTGCTGAAATCTAGTGGGTTGTGCTTTGGGTGTGGTAGGCTTTAGCAGTAGGCATGTCATGAGTGGAGCTGGCTGGAGCCAGGGGTCAGACTAGATGGCCTGGGAGACCCCTTCTGACTTGTGCTGTTTCTCTGTTTCTATAAATAGATTGGATGTGTCAGACTACAACTCCCAGCCACCCCAACTGGAAGGCACCACACTGGGGAAGCCTGTAACAGAATTGCCATGCATCAATGGCTAGAAGGAAGAGGAGTGAGAAGACAGGATATTTCCTCAGAGTATATGGGGACAGACTGCTACTGATCGATTATGTTGGGAAGCACAGAAATCGTTCACTGGATTCTTGATTCCAGCTGGACTGTGATTTCATCAAAGTGCAGAAACCAGCCAAGCTAGAATAAGGAGAAAAATCCTAAGAACACACGAGCTTCAAAAGAAGGCTTTGCTGGCTTTGTTATCTCTTAGAAGACATCGCTATTTTTTTCCTGAGTCACCTCTAAACAATGCCCTTGCACAGAGGTTTTATTACAGTGAATCTCAGAATGTGAGGGGAAAAAATGAGCCAGTTGGGAGCCACAAGATTCCATGCTTTTGTTTAGCCTCAGCAGTTGGTAAAGATAATAGACTGTGCTCAAGAGCAGCTTAAACCTGGATAGTGTTCGGGTCAAGGGGTTGCATGGTTGGGCACCTGCCAAGGACCTAAACCCCTGCAAGAACCCAGTGACAAGAGGCCCCTGGAGTAGCTCCTCCTCTTCAACTATTGCAACCTGCTTGCTCACCTGCCTCTGGCTGGTGATGTGAAGGAGTAGCAGGAGATGCAACTGCGTCCTTTCTCACTGGCTCTGCCTGTCAAGCATGCGAGGAATAGCAAGGAAGGAAGAGGATGGGGAGCAATAGCAGCTGGTGACAATGGGAGTGTGAGCGCACCTTGCCCAATGGCCCTCCAAAGCCTAGAGCTGGCACAGAATCTGGATCTCAAGTTATGGCCACCAAGGAGATGACACAGAGAATGAACCCCCGCAACATCTGCATATCATTCCTACCCTGTTGTGAGTTGCTCTGCCCTCTCCCAGTGACTGCAGCAATGCAATTGTCTACAAAGAAAAGTGCTGCAAAGGTGATAGCAAGTTGCAAATATTATAGAAAGGTATTGCTCCTCTAGTATCCTCAAGTTCGATCCTGATGGAAATGGGTTCCAGCCAGCACATATCCCTAGAAACTTCTGGCCTTTCTCTTTCCATCCTCATCATTGATCCATTCGGAGCCTTGGAGCCTTTGATGAACCAGCATCCACCACTGCTAAAGGTTTGAGTGATTTCACTGAGTGGTGTAATGCTGGTTCCCAGCCAGCTCCATCTTATGCCAGTTCCATTCATGGAAGTTCAAAAAGAAATACATGATAACAGAAGGAAAGATAGTTATCACTGCTGGTGAATGTTTAGTCATTGTTCAAGGGAAAAGAGCCATCAGGACTTGTAGAAATCCCACCTCTTTCTTCTGGGAAGAAAACCTTATATATAGAGCCATTGCACTCCCCAACCCATGTTGCCCACAGTATAAGTTACAGGAAGGCGACAGAGCTACCCACATTGCTTTGATTTGTTTGTTAACCTTAGGTTCTGGTGCAACCAAGAATTACAGAAGGCCACTTCAAGAAAGATAAAGACAGAAGTTGTATGTTACTCATCTTTTGCCTTTACTCCTGAGGCAAGTCATCTTTCCCCTTTGAAAACTTTGGACCTAGTATTTTAGCCTTTCTGTTTCCTTGGACTGGACACTCTTTCCTATCTTTTTGAGACCTGAGAGCCAAGCCAGAAAGCCCTTCTGCCTACTCTATAGTCAGTGCACCTTTCCCATTTAGCCTTTTGTAATTCAGTGCTAAAGTAGGCATGGAATAGAAGTTCTGATATTGGAAAAAGTATCTGGGGCTTTCCAAGAAGTGGTTCCTAATGCTACCAAAAGGAAGGCTATTTCATCTTGTCTTTCTTAACAATTTATCTGCATTAAGAGAACAGAGAAGAAGTGGTGAGAAAACACGGTCATGAGTTTAGGAGGCAGTTGTCCCGACTCCTGTAAAATTCCATAAATGAGGCAGGGTGATAGGGCCATAAAAGTTTGGTCCTGAAGGATTCTTGTTTTTATTCTCCAAATGCAGCAGTAGGCAATTTGGTTTGCAGAAGGAAGTGTGTTTAAACCTTTGCTCCTGCATAGGAGCCTAGGGAATATTTGTATCCATGACCCAATTCAGCACCTTCATAAAATTAAAAAGGAATAATTTGGCAGGAGCTGCAGTCATGAACTCCAATTGTAGGTGTAATGTAGAAGTAAGAGTTGCAGACTGAAAATAGAGAAGACATTTCATGACCTCTTCTTATTTCCATTAATTAGGGATGAATGAGACAGCCATTATTTGAGAGCACATGTATCTGTACAAGTATTGTTGAAAGCTGCTTTTAGATGTCTTGGACACACTATGTATTCTGTCTACTTTCAGTTCTTCTAGGAAGAAAGTAATTCGTAGAATAACAGTCACTCTATGTTCTGTTTTGTTTCAATGAAGATAAAAGAAATCAAGAAAAATATATGGAGGTCACAGTCCCCTGAAATGGCTTCCTATTCCCCCACAGTGTTAACAGATGGACAGGGTGCTTAGGCTTGCAGGAAGGGTGACATGTTTGAAATGCAAACAAAGGGAAACAAACTGTGAATCTCTTATCAAGAATTGCAATGTTATAACTGAACATTTATATTCAGAGCTGGCTAATTATAAGCTTCCTAAATTATCCTGTAGGTGATAAAGTTCACTTCAAATCACACAACAGTTTTGGGTGGGGAAGCAGGGGGTGGTGGGAAATATCTGAAATGGTTTGGAATTAAATTGGCTCTGGCTACATGCATTCAAAACGTTTTAGTTCTGTTGTGACAGCCTTAAAATTGGTCTTGTCCTTGCATGCAACAAAGCCAAATTCAAACACCAGGTATTAAAGCCAAATTCTGCTGCTAGGCTCTAATGAAGCCTCATCAGTAACTTGTTCTTCTGAGTCATGCTACATTTTAGAAAAGAGGTAGGAGATGACCTTTTACTAACTAACTTTTTGCTGCTGGCGCTGCCTTAGGAAGAAGCATGAAGAGAAAACAGTAATGCTTAAATGCCTCTTTAATGTGTTTCCCATGTACCTTAGGATGAAAATTGTGACTTGATGTCTTTACTTGCTTATTTTTTAAGTTGCTTTATTGTATTGTGAGAATTAATAGCCTGACAATTTGAGGGGCTGGCTATACGAGGGAAAAAAGACTCCAGGGTTTTAAGGCAGTATTTCTGTAGACTTCTGTCATTGCCTTGGGTTCAACATGTCTATTAATTTTGTGTGAGAAAGGGCACTGTTACACTCATGTCCTGCTTCTGGGTTTCCCACAAGCAGCTGCTTGGCCGCTATGTGAACAGAAGGCTGGGACTAGTTAGATCCTTGGACTGATCGAGCAGGGCTTTTCTCATATTTGGCTTGGAGAGCTTCTGCATCTTTCTTTACACTGCGCAAGAGCTAACATTTGGAAGGGACAGAAAATTGGGCCTAGAATTGCTTTTAAACTTTATCAGTCCATTCCCCTTGACACCTTGGCAGATCATTAAGATATGTCTGATCACGTTATTCTGGATAATTGAGCAAATTGGCTAAGCTTACCAAAGCATAACTCTTCCATGGAAATGTTAAAAAAACCTAAAGCAACAGGACTCTCCTTTAGAACAGGAAATGTGTCCGCTTGTTGTTCCATCAGCTGTGCCTTGTGCAAACTGTCAAGGACAAACAAAGATGTTTGTGTGCTTGAGAAAAGAGAATCGCTCCATGAGGAATACAGTGTGGTGCTTAGGCTAGGCCCGGTCAGCTTAACTGGTTAGCAGATGACTGAACTGGGCGACTCTAATCTACTTCCTGTTTCCTAGGGCATAATGTAGGGGCTGCCTAGTAAGGCCTATCTGTCTGTCATTGTCTTATGCAGCTCTGCAAGGAAAGAGAAATAATCTCATTTCATCTCCAAGGCCTTTTCTCCTAAAGAAAGAACATATGGCTTAGCTTCCTTGCTGTCTGCAGCTCTTAACATGTAAGCGGAGAAATAGCTGTGGTACAGAATTGAATGAAGGGTGTAGCGCAGCACTAAGTGGAGCAGCGAAGGGGAAACTCAGGGAAGTGTCCTTCCGGGATTTCCTTTCAGAGTGGGAAAAGTGATTTATATATGTATTTATTACATTTTGGTATGGCATAATAGCTGACACTCTCTGGACAGTTCACACTGGCTAAAAGCATGGCATCCAACCTAAAATACACTATAAAATTTAGAAGTTTAAAACTACACTACAAAGGTAAAAGCCAAAGTAAAATCTAGCAGGAGTTCAAAAATGCAAAATACAGTAAAGGATTTAAAAAGGATTGCTTGTAAAGCCGTCCAGAGATGCATAGTGATTGGACAGATTAGAAATATCCCAAATAAATAAATAAATAAATAAATAAAACAGAGATTGAAAAACTAAAATTTCTGAAGAGCGAGGTCTTCACCTGGCATCAGAAAGAACACAAAGTTAGGCAGGGGCCTTCTGGAAATACATTTCACAATGGGGGAGCCACAGCAGAAAAGGCCCTCTAGTAGCCACCCACCTCACTTTGGGAGGGGATCTCCCAGACTGGGATGATTTCAGGCTATGGACAGGTATTTATGGGAGGAGATAATCCTTCAGGTAAACTGGCCCCAAGCCATTTAGGGCTTTGAATATTCATACCAGCTCTTTCTGAGCTCCAGGATAATTAACAGACCCTCCTTGCTCTCACAAGTAACAGGTATGAAAACAAGGCTTTCAAGTTTTACTATTATTTTTGACAGAGTAGCTTAGAGAAAGTCAGAAAATTAAACAAATATTCAAGTAGATGCAGAATGCTTCTTTCCTTTTCAGGATCGAGTTTCTATTTCCTGAGGACAATTTAAATAGCAACTTTTCCCATTTCCAGTCTTCTGCATTTCAGATCTTCTGTTGAAGTTCAGTGTGTTTTTAAAATCAAAAAATAAACATCTTGGGCTCAATGCACATCACTCCCAGGTAATGGTACAAAAGTTTGCAGTCATGCCCTGTAAACTTAGTGATTTGCTTTTTGTTTGTGTCAGAATTTTTAATCAGGATGTTAGTTCCCATAAGTATACATAAGAAAGCATAATAGGATATAAATATATGTTTTATGTACACATGACTGTGGTTTATCTTCAGCTCTTGCACTTCAAAATGTATCACTACATCAATGGTTGTGATTCAAATGCCTTAACAGATTAATGGTCACTGATTTAGCTGCATACATTTCTATTCCTGTTTCCTAGTGATAAAACATCCATAAGTGACAGTGCTATGTGCATGAGACAGTAAGCGTATAACTTGTTTCTGACTTGGGATAGATATAGAAAGGGTGTAAAAAGTGCTTCTTAAGAACTGATTCAAATGATGAGATAAAGCACATGTTATAGCCCTCCTGGAAGTAGATCAGTTTAGGATATAGGTGTGGGAATAACACATTTAACACACCAGAAAGCTCATTCATGAGAAGAACTTGCTCCTCAGGGAGAAAGCTAGGCTAAAACACTTTTCTCTGGTGTGACAGCTTTTCAAGTGCAGGAGAGTTTCATCCTGAGGCAGTGCTTGACTTATGTGAGGAAAGGATTGGTCCCAGTCACTGGATGTTCCTTATAATTAGACAAATCATGCACTCCATAGTCTTCGAATTTTAGTAGCGGGGATTTGAGCACTTATGGTGGAGGGACCAAAAGGCAGTGGGCTAGCCAAAGAAAGACACTGGCTGCCCAGAGGTATAAAGTAGATGGACCAAGACATCCAGCCAGAGTAAACAAAATGATGCAGGGCTAGAGACCAGTCTGTCCTCCTTAGCAGGGTACATAGCATGAAAAGACACTTCACTGTCTTTCTCAGAATATTTTAACTGGCTTATCAAAGCATGCTATTGCTCTGAAAACTCAGGCTGGTATAAGTTGCTTCCAGGCTAGAAATGGCAAGGAATAGATGGAAGTCTTAACCATTTCATTTCATGATGTTAACAAATACATGAAGTATACAGAAAACAGGACTGTGAAAATTCAAAAGGTTCTGTGAAAAGCAAAAAAGATGAACACAAGTTAAGCTTCTCTACAGTTACTATGGTTTAGTTAGATAAATCAAATAACAGTGTAACAGTTGTTACATTTCTATGCTGCCCAAAAGCCAAAGATTTCTGTGTGTTTTACAAAAAAATCGGAACCCTAGAATGCAGCATAAGAAAATATAATATAAAATCTCTCACATACGGAACTTAAAGCTCTTAAAACACTTTAAAATAGTTAAAAGTACAAAAATGCCAGGACTCAGTGAAAACAATTCACATGGAAAAGCTCTATCATATGCCACCAAATGCCTGGGAATAGAGGAAGGTCACCTAAAAGATGACAGTGTTGGCATAAAGTGGACCTTTTTGGAGAGAACATTCTCCAAATTCTCTCCAAAAAGGTCCACTCCTGGGCTGTATAATCAAGGAGGAATTATCATAACATGTAAACCGGATCACTGAGTCAGGCCATTGGTCTATCAAGCCCAGAAGAGCTGATAGTCACTGTCAGCAGCTCTCCAGGGTTTCAGACAGCTTTTCTGGCTCTGCCTGGAGATGTCAGGAGTCAAACCTGAGATCTTCTGTATGCTCAGCATGTGGTCTATCCCTGGGCCTTAACCCTTACATAAATCTTCCTAGGTCCAAGGCCCACCTAGGTTCATTCCTTTTCTGAAAGACACATGATAGTTGATGTCTGTACTTATCCAGAAGCAGTTATATTCTGGGAATTTTTTACTTCAATTTTCTCATTTTTAGAAATGTACCAGACATTGCAGAAGTGAAAGTGTGCATCGTAAAGTGTAAGGAGAAGTGCACATTTTCATCTGTATATCTGCAGTGTATATGGGACTACACATTTAAGCTACGCTTGTTGCATACTTGGATAAAAACATAATAAAGAAATGTCAGTAAATTCCTGCTTACAAATATGTCTGGACCAGGACCAACCTACATAGCAAATGTGAATCCTATTTACATGCACCCAAAAGAACAGCCACAGATATATTTAATAAAATAATGCAGGAAGCCGTGTTGATCCATTAGGATCCCAGACTGGGACAATATCATACTATTTTTATCAGGACCAACTAAAAATTTCAAAACAATGACCCAGCTATCCAGTTTCACAGAACTCTTCTTTAGGTTGAATATTAAATGAAAATGTGTGATGAGAAAGAAGAGAAGCTGAGTCTGAAAGTTACTCAGGCGATTGAGGAAGATGTTTGCCTTCCAATACAATACCTTCAAGTTGCCTTCTATTGATTCTGTGCCCAGTGCATCATCTACAGTTAAGCTGTTTTGTTAATAAAAGAACTGTGTATAGTCTTTTGCATTAGAACCAAGGTGTCCAATTAGTCTGCAAACAGCTTCTTGCATCATCTTCTTAAGACTGCAGTGCCATGGGAAATGGGTTTCCCAGGTAGGGCTGACCCACCTAGCCATCAGGCAGACTGAAGCACCTGTCTCAGGTGACAGATCCTGGAGGGCAGGGAGTGACAGGAAAGTGTAAAGAGGACAGAACTGTGTGTCACATGGTTGCCTGGAGCGCCCCAAGTGAGCCGTCTGCCCACAGCTGTGGTGGACGACACCATCCCATTGGCAGCATTGAAATAAGGTTAGGACTGTTAAGCAGGTGTATCAAATTTTAGCTCTTTTTCAAAAATATACTTTCCATCAAATTTGTTGAACTCTAAATGTGACTGAAATAATGCCCTTGGTCAATTAAACCCTTTCTAGAATGAATGAGCATTTCAAGCTTGTGCGTTTTCCTAATCTCAAACCTTACAACATTTGTGGAGTAGCCTGTAATTTTTCTTCAGGTGCAGTGATTTTCAACATTTCTTTTTGACATGGTTCTCACAAAATAGCTGTGCTAATACAAAAAGAAAAAAGAAAGAAAGAAAAGATTTGTTTTAAGTGTGGGCATTTGAGGAACAGCTATTGCTGTTATGGCCTTTCATAATTTGAACTTCAGTGAAATGCATTTATTTACACAATTTAGAACCAGATTTACATTCAGTAAAATAACAGAATGGTGAACAATGAGCAGGGGAAAATAATAACAACAACATAATAATAGTACTAATTAGAGTACAAAATTAAAACCTTTGGAATCTGATTATGTCAATAAAACGATGGCTGGTAGGTCAGGGAAATCTTGCTTAAACAAGAATGTACTCAGCAAGTGCCAAAAACAAAGCAATGTTTATCTTGCATAACATCAGCAGGCCAGGAGTTCCAAAGAGGGAGCCAGTACATGGAAAGCCATGCTCCAGATGGACTCCAAGCAGATAGCAGGTGCATGCAGAGTCATGAGAAGAGCTTCATCCAACTATTTTGGGGGCCAGACTGGTATGGGAGCGGGTGCTCTTTCTTTCATCTTGGATTGTTTAGGGCTTTCTGTGCTAGCAATAAAACTGTAAACCTGGCCTGGCAGCAAAGAGGCAGCTGGTGCAGCTCTCTCAGCAGAGGTGTTGCATGCTGAAAACATGACAGCAGACAAACAATTGAGCGTAGCTTCTAATATAGGATCAGGACATTGTTTAATGGTTCCTGATTTAACATAAGTTGCACATCCAATGCTTCAAGCATAGAAAGGATTGGACTATGCTGGCTAAAGTGGTTTGTGAATCATCCACTATTTTACTGATGAGTGGCAATGCAACTTTCCTTATTGTTCTTTTTCCATGTATCTTACAAGAACTGAAACAGGCATTTCGCTTGCTTGTCTGATCTGCTACATTTGGTACCTGCTTTGTTTTGTTGATGGGAAATACCTACTTACCAGCTACCCCCACTGCTATATTTAGGAGGAATTTTATCTTTGAGCTGGGATGTGTGCCAGGATTTTGCTGTCACATTCCTTTTTGTTAAATGATATTTTTATGTTACATTTTCTCCACCATCAAAAAATAATATTGCTGAAGCGCACAAAGATCAGAAAGAACAATTACACATAACCTACCCAAAAAGGAACACTCAGTTAAGAGAGCTTCTTATGGATATTGTTTGGGAGCCACATGATGGTTTGCAGCCTCAGCTTAGAGGTTGGAGCCAGTGGTCCAATCTCAGAGCTTGGGAACTGGTGCTTCCATTCCCGTTCAGACTGCCAAAAAGGCAACATGGAAACAGCTTTCACTTCTTTGCTCTTTTCCGTTTTTTAATCTTTTCAGGAAGTTCAGTTCATCTCAATTTTTTTTTGTTTGTTTAGTAGCTCAAATTGGCACGCATGCATGCCAACCTTTTGTTAATTTATTTTTAACATTATTTTCAGCAACATGAAATCCCAACCTTTTGGAATGCACATTGCATCATTATACACTTTCCGTACATATGTTTGACTGGAAAATTACATTGCAAAAAAAGAAACAGTGCAAATTTTGAAAGATAATTTAGTTTCAGTTTGCATATTGGTTCAAAAGTGCAAAATTATTTAACTGCATATGAACATGTGACCTGAGTGAATCTCTACCTCACCCCTAGTGCTGTGTTCCTCAGATAAACTTGTCTTATTTATATAAGATACACTTGTCCTTTGTGTTGTGGGAAAAAATAGATATTCAGTTCAGTCTGGCAGATCTCATCTGCCTGCGTTTGTATGGAGAGAGGCCACTGGCTAAGGGCACAGTTCTATGCCCTTGGATGCATGTAAGTCTCTGACCTTGGAGGTTTACATGCATCCTAGGCCCAGGAGAAGGCACAGGGATGGTTTTCTCTGCTGCTATGCCCCATTCAGGTATCTCTACAGATAGCTGGTGCTGAGCCAACTGGAGCTGGTGCTAAGTCCATGGCCCCAGCCTCATCCCCTCTGCTTTCCCACGTGTGCCCCCCTTTCCCCCTCTGGGGCCCAGTTGTGACCTTGCAGGGGGGCAGCTAGTGCTGCTCTTTCCATGCTGGCTGCAGGGCAAGGCTCAGCCTTTGTTGTCTCAGCTCAGAAGTTGCAAGGCCTCCAAGCTGGGATTCCACATAGTCCTATGGCTTCCCAGACAATGTCAGGAGGCCGTGGGACAGTGCCCTCACATTTCACGCATTTCAAAAATCCTAAAGGTGGTCCCTGAGCAGAAAATGTATGGCAACAAATATTGTGCTTACCACTTGTGATGGCCTTGCCCTCATGCAAATCGCTGCACACGGGATTTTCATAATTTTCAACATAACAAAATATGTGTCCAGGCAGGACTTTGCAGGATTTCTGTGCTGTGAGAAATGGAGCTTGATCTATAAAAGATTCATGCTTTTCTTCCAATATGAATCCTTGCTATGTTCAGTCTGCCAGACTCGGCTAATAATCTTGCATTAAATTGACTGTGAACACAGATGGGAGTCTGTTTGTCCTATCTATTGAGAGATACTTCTGCTTGTTTCATTTACCCCAAAGGTTCTTTTTAGCCAGAAGACAAGGTAATCTTTTAAATTTCCTTCCTACAAGCCTCTTCCTGCAACTAATCTATCTTTGCCTTCTGGCATGCTACTTTTGATAATGGGCCTGCTGTCATATCATGTTAAAATGTATCAGTGCAATTAAGGTCTTTTCAAATAATACTTATTTTCTTGGGATAATTTGAAACCTACTTTAAAGCTGATCAACCAGCACAAGGTAAGGATTTTAATGTTTTCATCAAAACAGATAGATTGACTACAAAACTAACTGCAGTTCATTCAAAATATTTTGAAAACTAGAAAAGCAAACTGTAAGTGCATAGGGTTACATTCCAGGCAAAGAAGGAATCCTTAGCTCATTTAAATATGCAACTTACATACTTATCCAGTGGTTTGGTGCAGACATTCTGATATGCAAAGATTACCTGTTCAGGTAAATAGAGGTGGCATTGTGCTTATACATAGAACCTGCCTGCCAGAAAAGATAGAAGTTTTGTAGGGGCAGGGAGGTGCTCACTACATTAGGACCAAGGTGTGGAAAACTGCCTGAGACAAAAAGGACAGTCTTTTCCTAAAAATCCAGTGTACTTGACACAATAACCCAATTTCTCTATTCCATAATAACCTTATAATAGCCATAAGAGTTCAAGCATCTTCTATGCAAGTGCTGTGTTTTATTTAGAACATGCATTTCCACCATCTTTGCATTCAATTAATATCCTCAGCAACAATAGTCAGTTATAGAAAATTACCTCTAGCTATTTTATATAAAATTGCCTCTAAGTATTTTATGTAAATTAGCAACTCTCTCACAACTTTTCAAAATTATGATAATATAGGTAATGCAATTTAAGCTAAGGGATGCTGGGAATCCCAAAGTCACTTTTGTGAAGGAAATAATCTTTACTTTCATAGAAGTAGGCTTGGGAAAGTGATTTTCAGTGATTCCTCTTCGCTTTGCAGTCCCTGCTCACACTTCCTACACTAGTCTGGATGGTTCTCCAAAACTCCAGAGCAAAGCGGGTAGGTTGCAAGGGAGGAAGCTCAAGGGGCAGAAGGAGAAAGCAAAGAATGCACTATTGAGTGAGAGGAACTTTGCATATGAACTCTTGATCAGACAGCCATGACAAACATCCAATGAGTGCAAGAGGGGTATAACATGGGGCTCTGAAACAAAAATCAAGTACCTTCTTGGCTCTTTCACACTGAGAGAGACAGGCAGACAGAGTCACTGACACACAGGAAGACACCAGAGCTCTAAACTGGACTATCTCAGGGTCTCCTCATTTGATGCACAGTTGTAAACTTGGCTTTGCCGGTGAAAGTACCCTGGAGAGGAAGCTTCAGTCAATCTTGTTTCCCTATGTATAGAATGTAACATATCTGCAAGCACAAGTTTGTATGTCCTTTTTGCGTAAAATGCCTTAAGGGCACTGAAACAGCTATAATAGGTGAAGTGATCTTGCAAAGAAGGCACTTCTACTCAAAAATGCACTAGGTTTAATTGTGGAATTTCTGTGTAAAGGAGTCAGCTCTCAAGGGTATTGTGGAAATGAGTGGTAATAGCTTGCTTTCTATCTGCTCCATTATCACAGCCAAGGTTTCCCCTCTGTGCTGAACAGAGATGATCAAGTGGAGCAGCAGCTTCTGCTCCTTCACTGAAAGTGCAGGCTGTTTTCTATACTAAGACGATAACAGAAAGCAAACAAGATGATTTCATGAGTCCAATTAGAAAACAGCAATTTTTTACAATGTGTTTTGGATTCAGAGAAATACATACTTCATACATCAGCAAATATGCTTGACAAGCCTATCACACCCCCATGATAACTTGCACCACAGAAGATTGCAAAACCTGTTTTCCAGCACAGTAATACTTTCTTACAATGAATCTTTTCTTGGGGATTCTAAAAAGAAACCTCAACTGGACTTTGGCAGAGTGGAATGTAGAGCCATAGACTAATAACAGTCCATTCAGAATAGCACTTTGAGGAAGAACTGCTTTGTAAAAGGTCATGATACCTCTTTATGACCAAGATCTGACCGAGCACTGCATGTTCCTGACTTCTGCCAAAGGCAGTGTGTAAGATTAGAAGCATTTCTGGCAAAGCAAATATCATGCATAAAATGCTTTCTGCACAGCCTGAATGTTTTATACAGCCACTTTGTATTTGTTCAAAAGCCATCGATTGATGCTTCCTCCTCACTGGATCGTCTTTCATGGCATTCTACCTTTTGCATGATCCTTGAATGCATGTGAAAAGGGTGTCTCATTCATGCAAGGCACTTCCACTTACTGCTATCAAGGTGTCCTAGGGTAGATGTGGGGAGAAAGAAATAGCCATGAAGTTGTTAGCTACTTTTAAACAACTGGACTAGAATTTTATTCCTTTGCAGGAATATCACAAGGCAGAGGAGAGTGAGAGCTTCCAAAGTTGCTTATTACATAGCACAATTCACATAAAATGTGTTTCTGAAGTTTGCTGGTTGCAAACATTGCTGTGGGTGGTTAGTTTCACATCTTTTCAATTATTTTAAAAAATGGCTCAGTCAGTGTTTCTTTTCAAGATAGTGTGGTGTTCCAGGAGTCAGTTCCAGATTTCCAGAGGGCTTTGAACAAAATTCCCTCAGTTGACCCACCTGCATGCTCTGTTATCCTCCTCACTTGTCCCTTCCTTCCGGGCCCAATTTACACCACTGTCTGCTGTGTGGAGGATGCATTTCTCTTTTCTTTGTATTTGTAATTGATTGAATGCCTGGAGTAGGTGGGTGGACACACTGTAGTAACGAAGAGGAAGTGCAGTGCTAGGGCTCTCCAGAAGTCAGCAGTGTTCTTCCCTCTGCTGGGCTTTTGGCCCACCAACTGTTCAACGATACCTTGATGCTGGTCTTGCTAGGCACTAGGGTGTCATACGCTGCTGGGAGACCCCATCTTGGAGAAAGAGCTGGAGTACCAGGAACAAAGAGCTACCAGCAATGCCCAGCCTCTGCCAGTAGAGGAGAAGTCCAGGCATGATCATGAGTGCATCACCAGTGGAGACAAGGGCTCTGTCTCAGAGGTGGGGGCAGAGAAACCCATAAGCCCTCAGTTGAGATGTCTGAAAAAGAAAGGAGGAGAAGGCAAGACAGATGGCATGTGAGATGGACTCAGCTACCTCCTTGTGAGAAAAGGGGGCTTGGCCAAGGGGAGGTCCTTTTCAGTTGCAACCATTAGCAACTCACACTCAGCCTCTGTGTCAAATCAGCAGGGCAAAATTGGAAGAGTTGTTGGAAACAATGCTGGTCAGACCTTCTAGTCCTTCTCTTGGGCTCCTTCCTTGTCTGATTATTTCTGGTCTGAACTCTGGTTTTCCTTCTGCCTTCTACTTCTCTGCTGTGTTGTCTTGGGACCTTGTTGCCTGAGTCCTGCAGTGCAGAGGATTTGCCCTTCTCCTGATCCCTGTTAGTGCTGAGCACCTTGGAATGCTTAGACCCTTGAACCTGTAACTAATAGGCTGAGATTTGGAAAATCTCTCCCTCCCTCCCCACCCCCTCTCTCTCACAGAGAGAGAGATTGAGAGAGAGAGAGATTCCTAAAACACTGCAGGTGCAGTGATGGTGAATTGTGCTGTTATGAAACACATCACCAAAATATTTACTGTTTCAGGTCTTGTGAGTGGTGCAAGAACCCCATGGAACATTCTATAGCAGGGGTCTCAAACTCGCGGCCCGCGGGCCAATTGCCGGGACGGGTGGGGCACGGGGGAGGGGCCCTGTGGCCTTCAAAGCGCCAGTGGCACCCGGGCCGGCCTCCGGATGAGCAGCCCACCACCACCGTGGTGGTGGAATACTTGATGCGGCCCAGCCTCACCCAGACTCTACTTCCAGCGGCCCCCAGGTAAGTTGAGTTTGAGACCCCTGTTCTATAGTCATTGTCATAGCATTATTAAGGGAAATACAGACTTTTTTCCAGGCAGAAATGCTGTATCTTGAGTGTTCCAGTATATGTTGTTGTTCTAACAAAAGCTAGACATTCTGTCCCATGAGTGAGAATCAAATATTCCAAAAAGTAATAACTTCCACATGTGGAAAGCCCCACAGACCCCCCCCCCCCCCCCAGTATTTACTGTGGAGAAGGCTGGAGAGCAAGTGAGTATATGTTACTGTTCCTTTAAGGCCAACAGCTGCAGGACTTCCAGCCAGAAGGAAGAGCCACAAGGTTAGGAAACTGGTGCCTCCAGGGTGCAAGGAAGTCTGGTGCAGCAGGGCCCACTGGCACTGGCTGTCAACACTGAAAGTAAACCAAACCCAGTTTTTGCAGACAACAAGCACTTCCAGTCCCTTGGAGAGAACTGACTAAGGATCCCAGTGGGGCCTTTGTGTTGAGCTTTTCTAGTAGCTCACCAGTGTACTTAGGGAAACACAGCTAGGTTGCAGGTTACATTCAGCACATTACATGCAACTTGAGTGTTGAAACACTTCTTGTGATCCTCCCTGCTTGTACCCCTAAAGCACACAACTTGGCTTTGCTGAAAACAGGGTAAAAGATTTCTTAAGGATTCAGGGGAAAAGTACAGAAAGGGAAAAGGGTTGGTCAGATTTTGAACACAAAGCAATATGTGGTTTAAAATAGTAAATCAGTGCAAAGGACAAACAAAAGGGAAACATACAGCCCTGCACTAAGCTGCTTGAGGAGGTTCTCATGGTGAAGTTCTCCTGGTGTTTGTATCAGGTCTTCTCCCTTTGACTGGGGAAAAGCCACACCTGGGTGCCTATTTCAGGTAGGCTTGCTCCTGGAATACCCCTTCCTTTCTCCATGGTGTCTATCTTCCCTGATCCTTCCCCCATTACCTGGATGGAGATTTCAGACAAATCTCTTTTGCCTGCTGACTGTCCACCTACCAAGGTTCATCTGCATTGAAAAAGGAAAGTTTTTGTCTCTTGGGTCTGGCTCAGATGGAACCAGGACAATCTGGCTTAGTGTCACTTAGTGTCACTGTATCAACTGGAACAGAGATGGAAGAAGCTGAATGCAGCTTAGTGTGAATTAGCCAGCTGATATCTCATCTGATAAATGCTTATATTCTGAGCTGTTGCGTCCTGGTCTCAAGGGAATACTGCAAATAGATTTAAGAACTAAATATATGTCGTTCTGAAGTGGCACAAATTAAAGTTACAACCCTACATGAACTTTCTTAGTAGTACACATGGGGACTTAATCCTCATAGCATTGCATAGTACAAGCATCTTCATAAAGCAATCTTTAATAGATCAGAACCAGACTTGCTTGATGGCCTTGCAACCCTTCCCACTAATGACAGAGTGGATATATGAAGTACAATATCAGGAATGAATATGGCCATAGATCATTGGTGACTTGGAATATTTCCAATGCTTGCTGATCATGTGTGAAAGGTAGATTAGATATAGGATTAACTAATAGTATCTCGTGAGCAATTATCATATTTATTTCTATCAGAAGCTGTTCTTTTGATGTTGACAATTATTAGTTTTGTTATTGCACATAATCATTACTGTCAACATTTTATTAATTTCAACACAACCTTGTCAGACAATAATCATAGTTCTAAACAACTTACGGGACATTTCTGCACTGAATTCCACCTCACCTTTATTTAATCCCTCACTGAATTCCCCAAATCCCACTCTTTCTTCTCTTCAAACACTGTCTTTGCCATTTCAAATCCCCCAGAAAAATCCTTCCTGTTAAAAATTTAAATTACTCTGTAAATCTGGAGAATGTTTTTATATTCATACAAATACCACTGGAGAAATTAAGTCCATGTTATGTTGGATTTGCATTAGGCAAGATCATTTTCACATTAGCTTAAAGGTAAGGCCCACCTCTTTAAAAGCAAGTGAGAGTGCAATGCATGTTTAGATGGAAAAATGTCCTACAGCTCACAATTGGTGGAACATGCTCCTGATGGGGGCATGCTGGGAGTTGTAGGCCATTTTTTTTTTTGCCTGAACATGCATAGGATTGCACTCTGAATAAGGAAAATTATTGATATGTGACATGCTTTATATTGTGGTGGATATATATTTTTCAAACCTGAAAGGAATATTGTTTGCAGTGATGATGTTAGCAGAAATATTTCAGTAGGAACACATCTGAGAGCAGATGTGGGATGCAAATAAACCTGGAGGAACTCTTCTAAGGAAGATAAGATAAGCATGATGTGGATGATTATTAAGATGAGTTCCAGCTCCTCATGTTACCAAATATGCACTGGCTGGTATTACAAATGTTCTGCCTTGGATATAATTGTTAAGAAAGCTCAAATACAAAAACTTTCACTTCACACAAAGGTGTTTGAGTGAGAGCCCTCAAGAAAAGGCAAAGCATGCCCTCAGAGAATATGATTTAAAGTTGTGATTCATGGAAAGGACTCTGCAATAAAAAGGGGGAAAAGTCTCCTTAATGACTGAATTCATTGTCCCTTCTGCTAGCAGGCAGCGTCTGAACAAAAGGGATATTTCCCTTTGTGACTCATGGTTCGTATTGATTGCCTCCTGAGTCATTGCATAAACCTGCAGAAGGAAGACTACAGCCTCATCTCATAACTCATATTCTAAATGAAATGGGCATTGAGATACAACAGCTTTGTTAATTTAGGATTTTGTGGAAATTTATGTATATTCAATAATCTCACATTCCTTTCAAACTGGTTTCTGGGCATGCTCCTTTTTATGTTTTCAGATCAGTTCCTTCCTTTTAAATGACAGGACAGCCCAGGCACCTAAGAAATTTGAGTATCAGGGTCCATTCAGAGTTCTGGGCTGGGGTGATTAGGAACGGCACTCATTCTAATTTACAGAAATTGTTGCTTAAAGGATCTGGACTGGCTGTGGAAGTGGGCAGGGGACAACAGGATGGCATTCAATGTGGATAAGTGCAAGGTCTTGTACTTGGCTCACAGAAATAGGTGTCACAGGTTATTAACATTTTATTTGAATTCTTTTAATATTTCATATGTTGGGGAGATGGCATTCAAAATGTGTACATATCTATAAACAAGAGCATAACTTATTTTTTTAATTCTATTTCTGTGCTGCCCCATAACCTGAAGGTTTTCTGGGCATCTTACAATACTAGAACATGAAACATACATAAATTACAATAAAACAGTTGTTAATCATATAAAAAGTAAAACAATAAAATAATAGACCCCCTCAAATAAAATATACTCACACATACCAGTAAACACAACCAACAAATTACCCAAAATTAAATTAAGATAAAATCCATAACAAAATATAAAAGTATTAAATTGAATTGAATTAACCAGCACTTGTGAAAGGCATCTTGGGGTACTTGTCAACAGCAGGCTGAACCTGAACCAGCAGTGTGACGCAGCAGTTAAGAGGGTGAACACCACCCTTGGATGTATAGGCAAAGGCATGGCTTCCAGATCTAGGAAGATGCTGATGTCGCTCCATAAGACTCTGGAGCGCCCACAACTGGAGTATTGCATCCAGTTCTGGGCAACACATTATAGGAGAGACAGAGCCAGGTTAGAATCAGCTCAGTGCAGGGTCACAAGAATGGTAGCCGAGTTGAGAGGGATGACATATGAGAAGAGATTGAGGGAACCAGGTCTTTTCAGCCTGGAGAAGAGGAGACTCTGAGGGGATCTTTTAGTGACTTACAGGGATATGAGAGGATGTCATGTGGGGGAAGGCGGTGATCTGTTCTTCCTTGCAGTGGAGGGCAGGATGCGTTCTAATGGGGCAAAGCTCAAGAAACCAGGCTTCAGGTTGGATGTCAGGAAGTACTCCTGATGGTTAGGATATGGAATTAGCTTCAAAGGGAGGTAGTTGAGGCCCCAGTGACGGTGTGCAAGGAAAGATTGGACAGCCACATGTTGAGGATAACATGAGTGTAGCTTGCTGGAGCCAAGGATCAGACTAGATGGCCTAGGATGCCTCTTCTGACTTGCTTTACTTCTATACTTCTAAATTGTTTCATGATGTTTGCCTCAAGGAAGGGCAAGTTCCCCCACTTTCCTGACATTTGGAAAGAAATGCAAAGAAAGCTTTTTGGTTTCAGAAGTTTGTTATCCATCTATTTTTTCTCTAATGTCCTGCTTTTTATGGGTTATTAACATTTTATTTGACTTCTTTTAATATTTCATATGTTGGGGAGATGGCATCCAAAATGTGTACATTCCTATGAAAAAAATTGTAAGTTTGTGTGCAGAAAAGGGTAGCCATTAATCAGTCCATACCAAAGGCGTGGAATAAAATATATTCAACTCTTGTTCTTAAGTGAAAAGGTTATGTGAAGTGAAAAGGTTATGTTAAGTGAAAAGGTTATGTTAAGAAGTTCTATAAAACATTAATCATATTTAAATGTTTTTAGCAGAAACACTACTATAAAACTTCTGCTTCTTGATTTCTATTTTAATAATTCTTTGGAGTGAAAATTAAATCAATGCTCGTGCTTTTTGTTATGAACCATGCAATTAACTTAATTTTAATAATGCATTTTTTTAAAAATAGGCACAACTTTTGTTACTGGAATTTTTCTTCATACAACAATGTAATGTTTTGCAAAGTTAATTGCATGGTATATTTCTTTCCTCAGTTCTAGAGCATTAATATGTGCAGTGAGCACTGAGACAAAAAAGCAAAGCAACAACTGACAGGCACTGTAGCATTGCAGTAATTAATTTAAAATAAGGCTGATTTGTTCTACTGCTGCTTCCCCCCAGGCCATTATCTGGAAAGCTAGTTCTACTGAAATTTAGCAAGCTAGAGGAAAAACACCTGTTGCATATGATTACACCCTATTAGAATGTAATGAATAATTCAACTTGAATATTTTAGACTAAAGCATTATTATCTTTCCACCAACATCTTTACTCTGTGTAGAATTCTCAAAAAGGAAGGAAATCAACCCAATTTCCCAATTTGTTGCTTAAATCCTCAAATCTCTTCCACTATTTACTGGATTATCAGCATCAATTAAATACGGAATGCCCATTATAGCTAGTAGCTATACACTGAGCTAGCATGTTGAGTCACCTTTGCTAAGCTGGAAAGGTGCAGGCTTGCAGCCAAATGGGTGACCACATGTGGAAGCAAAGTAGGGGATTGGACTCAATGACCTTCTTAGGCCCCTTCCAACTGTATTCTATTCTAGTATAGAACTTCCTGAAGTAGAAGAGTGTACGCACACATGTGCATGTATATATTTCTATATAGGCATGCACCATGAGCAGGGCATTCCTATGAGCCATCTAATGGGCTATTCCAGAGCTTATGTGCAAGACAGAAAGACAAAACACCAACATATCATTCAAGCAAGAAAGAAGTGATTGCCAAAATCCAGCACTATTCATTTCTATTCCTCTAAGCCGGTCAAGCTCTCTAGGTGGTTTACAATTCCTAAAACAGGGTCATAATACACTAAATAACATATTTCCAAGATACACAACTGAAAAATAATGTAAGAGTGAAAACAATATTTGATAGAACAGATTTGCTAAAACAGCTAACATGGGTTAAGTCTTGATTACAAAGGCTGTCTTAAGCAGGATCCAAAGAATGCCTGGCGTGGTCCAGTGCAGAGTTCGTTACATAGTTGAGTAGCTGCCTTCCCCTTGCTGCCACCCTCTGAGCCTCCCTAGAGGCCACAAGCAGAGAAGGCCTCTGGTGCTGATCGTAGTGTCAGGATAGGTTGCATTTAGGGGAGGCCCTCCGTTAAGTATTGTGGTTCCAACCCATCTAAAGCTTTATAACTTGAAACCAGGATCTTGAATTGGGCTTGGAGAGAATGTTTGCAGTGGTTTTGTTCCTACTTGAGTGGCCAGCTCCAGAAGATGGTGCTTGGGAAATATTGCTCAGCCCCATGAATTCTCCAGAGGGTTCATTTTCCCCCATGTAGAGAAAGGGAACAAAGGGTGCCAAAGGGTTCCTCCCATCTCAAAGCTGTCTCCTTTGAAGAGCCATTCCACCTGACTGTAGCAGAGAAAGAGGAGATGGTAATTTCATAATTTGCCCCAGCAAATGTTTATCATGGGCAAGCTAATGCTATAAACCACTTTAAATGGTTGTATAAGCAGAAGAGGGAGTGGTGCAACAGTAGAGTGTGCTTCATCAGTGTAGACAGGAGCATCTGCTGTGCAGCTTTCCTTCTCTCCAAACGTTGTATCAGTTAGCATCCATTCAACCTGGTTGCAACCGAAGGAGCAGAGAAACAACATAGCCTGCTCCATTGGTTTAGCTGGAACCAGCGGTCATTCAGCTGCTCTTTTCCTAGAACTGTCTCCTCAATGGCTCAGTTATCTGATTTTTATGTACCTGGAAATCTGATTATGTAAGCTGTCTTGAGAAGCTTGTAGTGGACTGGTTAAAAAAGCTTTTAATAAATAAATAATGAATTTTCCTATATTTGCCCTGTGTTTGCATTCCTTTTCCCCTTGTGTATATCTTTTAGAATGTAAAGGAGAGACAGTGTGGTGCAGTGGTTGAGCAGGGGACTCGGAAGATTCAGGTTCTAGTCCCCTCTCGGTCATTAAGCTCACTGGGTGACTTTGGGCCAGTCACCCAACTCTCAGCCCAGCTTACCTCACAGAGGATAAAATGGAGCTTTGTAAGCTTCCTTGGGACCCTCACAAGAGGAAAAAGATGAGATATAAATGCACTGTAATAAGAAGAAGCTGCCCACGAAGAGACCTGTGTCATTGTGCATTATTTGTGTAGCACCTACACATTACAAGGTACACTAACACCCAGATCTGTTTGTATACAACTGCTCTTTTAGCACAGGTGGTCATACCTAATTCTGGCAAGGATTAGGTGGCTGCTTCTCAGATGTCCTCCCAACTCTATTCCTCCCCATGATAGTTATGGTGATACAACACTTTGGCATTGCTCTTACGTGCTGTCAAGTTACCTCCCAGTTTTGGAAACCCTATGAATGAATGCCCTTCAAGATGTCCTGCCCTTGACAGACCTGCTCAGTTCTTGTAAATTTGTGACTGTGTGGCATCCTTGATGGAGTCAGTCCATGTAACACTGACAATGACTTAAACAGAAGGTGACATAAGAGGATAGCTACACTAAATCACTGTGTCAACACAGCAAAGAGCTACAAGTGATTTAGTTGCAATCCTATGCTCACCCTTAGCAGTAAGGATAGGACTGTAATAGTAGGCTACGAATATAATATATCCACTGGAGGTTATAGGTGTATCATGGACCACACATAATATTGATGCTGCGAGATTTTTTCAAAAAATGCATTCTGGTCCTGAAGGGTTCTGCTTCATTTAGCTAAAGATGAGCAAAGAGTGCATCTCCAATAGAAAAGGAAGAACAAGGGAAATGACAGCATGTCAAAGAAACATGAAATATGCATGTAGGTGCATCAATACAGTTATAAGCACGCAGCTTTTGTTAAATTGGTGGTGCTGCATCTGTGTACATATGTTAAGGCTGTAGTTCTCTGCAGAAGCAAATCTTGGGCTGTGTGCATACTAACGATCGGTCCATCCATCCTTCAGGGAAGTCTCAATTCAGGCAATTCTTAATATGCTTTATCAGAGACTATATTTCATTTTGTTGTACGTAAGAGCATCAGCCCAAATGTTGGCATGGGTGGGTGGTACTAGACAGCTCATGCAAATAGCAACATTTAATTTTATGCCTCTTGCATGTCTTTTATAGTTGATGAGATTCCAGGGGCTTTCTCTAGGAGCCAGTCTCAGGCACATTGCAGAGAGATGCTACGTTTTCACGTTCTTTGGGAAGAAATTATAGACCTGATGACCTTCTTCTGCAGGATATATTAAAGGGACAAACATGAGTACAGATATGTGACCCCCAACCCAATCTGCAAGAAGGCAAGTAGAGGTGTTCCACACTTGCCACACAGGTATTATGGCAGAGGCTATAGTATTAATGGCCAGATCTAACTCTTGGCTAAATGCTGAGGAACCACAACCTTCGTCCTTCTTAGTTTTAAATGTTTCAGAGCTGCAGAGAAGCTGACTGGGCATTACAAATACCCACTGGAGTTTCTGTTTTTGGTTTACTTTAAAACAAAAGTAAGAACAAAAATACCCTTTTCTACAACAAAGTGATTCTTGTTCCAAAGCAAATGCATTTGATGTTCGTCCATCATTTTCGATGAGGACCTTGACATCTAACGGGTTGTGAGTGGTCCACGGTGTGTACGCAGGTGGCTGATAAGGCCAATATGGGCACGGAGTGTTCTGCCACATGTTAGGCGGACATGTGTGGGCACCACTGTTGCAACATTTGCAACTCTGGCTTTACGGAGTGCTCGCTTCTCTTGTGCTATGGTTGTCCTTCTGGCTTCAGAAGTTTGACAGCCTTGGTGGATCAGAATGCACCATGTCGATCGGTCTTGTGCCAGGGTCTCCCAGGAGGTGGTGTCGATAACCAGGGACTTGAGAAAGGCTTGTATTGCTTCTTTTGTTCCCCGTGCGATCTCTTTCCTTGAGACCGCTCACCATAGTAGAGCTGTTTGGGGATGCGATGGTCTGGCATCCTTGCAACATGGCCTGCCCAGCATGTCTGGGCTTTCATCAGCAGGGTGTGAACTGATGGCAGGCCTGCTCTGGAGAGGAACTCTGTGTCTGGCACCTTGTCGTGCCACTGGATCCTCAAAAGTCTGCGAAGGCAAGTCGTGTGGAAGTGGTTCAGTTGCCTAGCGTGCCTCCGGTATACTGTCCAAGTCTCACTGGCATACATCAGGGTAGTTAGCACTACTACTCGGTAGACTTTAAGCTTTGTAGCAAGGCTTATTCCACGGTGGTCCCACACTTTGGTCAGCGGTCTGCCGAATGCAGAGCTTGCCTTGGCGATTCTGCAGTTGACCTCGATGTTAATTGTCACTGCGCGGGAAAGAGTGCTGCCAAGGTATGTAAATTGATCCACTGCTTGCAGCTTTTGTCCCTTCACTGTGATGGTGGGCTCTTGGTATTGGGCTTTCGGAGCTGGCTGATGCACCACTTTGGTTTTCTCTGTGTTGATGAGGAGGCCGAAGTTGTCGCATGCTACTGCAAATTTGTCCATGCTGGCTTGCATTTCCTGCTCTGTTCCAGCATTCAGGGCACAGTCGTCAGCAAAAAGGAGGTCTCATAGCACAATCTCCTTTATCTTGGTGACAGCCTGGAGTCTTCACAGGTTGAACAGTTTCCCATCGGTCCTGTATTTCAGGCTGACTCCCAAGGAGTTCTGAAAGGCATCTGTCAGCATGGCTGAAAACATTATGCTGAACAGGGTCGGTGCCAGCACGAACACTTGCTTGACGCCATTTGTGACGGAAAAGGCCTCCGACGCTTCTCTGTCGTCCAAAACACAAACTGTCATGCCATCATGGAACTGACGTACCATCAGGATGAATCTGTCAGGCCACCCATACTTCGACATGTTGCGCCACAGACCTTCACGACTCACAGTGTCAAAAGCCTTGGTGAGGTTCACAAAGATGATGTACAGTTCACAATTCTGCTCTTGACACTTCTCTTGGTGCTGTCGGGCTGCGAAGATCATGTCCACAGTGCCACGCTCTTTGCGGAAGCCACACTGTGTCTCGGGTAGTAGACCCTGTTCCAGGTGGTCAGTCAGGCGATTCAGCAACACACGTGCAAGGATCTTGCCTGCAATGGAGAGCAGTGATATTCCTCTATGATTATCACAGACTTGTCGATTTCCTTTCCTCTTGTAGAGGTGTACGATGGACGCGTCTTTCAGTTGCTGAGGAATGGATCTTTGATTCCAGAAGGATTTACATTATTTGCATTTACTATCAGGGCGAAATACAATGACTTTAAAATGCAGAATCACACATGCTCAAAGCCAGCCTTCCTGCCTTCCCGCTTTCCTTCAAGCTTAGCAAACAGGTTTGGGGTTTTAAGAGTGTACGACCATAAGGAGGGGAGAAAAGGAGTGTTAGTTAGTAACCATTGGTTACAGTGACTCCTCCCCACTCCCACCAGTCCTTTGAGCAGCAATTCTGGCAATGTGCAGAGAGGGTAATATGGCCATGAGCAGGGGTGAAGGGAAGGGTGCAATTCTGTTTCTCTGTGCAGCTGTCTATTTTTTTAAGGACATTTCTGTTTCTGCCCAGAAATATAAGGATGAATTCCTGCTGCAGCAGTGGGTAAGGATTTATTTGTGCCAGGGCTCAGCTCAACCCTGGGACACATGTTGGGTAATGGGTAAAACTCCACGTGCTTTCAGACATTAGGGGGTAAAAGAGGATGACTAGCTTCACACAGCATGGCAAACAACTGCCGTACATTTTCTATGGTGCAAGGATTTTTGCCCAGACTTACTGGCCAGATGCTACTGTGCTTCCCTGGGCTACGTTGTTTCCACACTCCCTGCTCCATCCTGCCACTTCTCCTGGCAGCCCTTACAAGCAAAATCCACTTCCTTACTCCATTGCTCCCTATGGACAATGGCAGCCTCATCGGTCTGTTGATGTTTTGAGATGAGATCTTCCTCTTTCCCCTCCTGCATGTAGCTGCCTCTCTGCAACACTTCTGAGTCATTCCAGCTTCAAATAACTTTTTATTAAAACATAATAGTTTTTCTCCCAGCTCCCCCCTGCTTCTTACTTCGTGCATTTACCCACTTTCTCCTAATTTCCAGATGTAAACAGGGAGATGGGCATACTGCTTGGTCAATAGGAATAAAGTGAATGATGATGCATGTGTTGCTAGGTTGCTAGCATTCTATGGTGTTTCCATACCAACAATGGCAAAATGGGTATCCTGGGTCCAGATGACTGGAAAAGGCACAGTGAAGTGTGGAAACCTTAGAAAAGGCCATTGATTTTCTCCACGCTTTCTGGAAACCAAAGGTAATATGCAGAAAGGCTGTAACTGGGTTCAGATGACATGGCAGACAAACGAGGCTAAGAAACTAGTGTAGCTTCTCATGATGTACAAACCTGGCCAATGTGTTTCAGCAGCCATTTATCTTGGTCACCACTCACTGTTTGTAACTTGATTGGCTCCCTTCTCCCATGCCTTCCCTTTCCTCCTTCCCTCCTGAGAAAGCAACACATGCTCTTTCCTAGATGGAAGCAAGTAAGCCTATCTCAAGCTTGTTTACTCTAAGGCACCAAGTTTTATTGATTGCTTGCAGTTATGCTGTGTTAGATAGCTGTTGTCAGTGTCCATATAAGCACTACTAAAATCAGTTGATTTGAACTTCTAAATGGCTCTTGCCTGCATATATTTCCTCTAGTATTAATTGCTATGTTACACAGTGTTACCATGATAGGAAGTAAGAACCAAATACACCTGAGCACGTGCAACGTTTATTTACTTAACAGCTACATATACAAGTGCAGTCCGAGGGTTATGAATGCCCAAGTTACAAATAACCCATATTCATAAAGCCTATTAATTAAAAAATTTGAGTTAAAGACCTACTGTGGATAATTGTCATCACCAGGGATTTTTTTGTCATAGAACGCACCAGAACAGCGTTCCGGCACCATTTTTTCCTATGGATTTTACGAAGTGATTTTGAATCGCCTGTCGGCGTAGCAGGTCAGCAGCAAACATCATTAACATAGTGCCTGCAGGCTGCTTTTGTGTCCGCGCCGCCCAGCTTGGGACGCTGCTCGGCTTGGGATTGGTGTGTGTGGTCGCACACTGAGTGCTTACTGCCGGTGGCAACGTGAGTTCCGGCACCTTTTTTTTTTTTTTTTTTTACAAAAAAAGCACTGGTCATCACCGTAGAAAGAGAGGAAGTGCAGCAGGAGAGAGGGGAGAGCCACCAAAGCAGGCTTTCTTGCTCCGTCCATCTGGAGAGGGAAATCCTTTGGTGCAAAGGGAAGAGACAGAATAAGAACATAAGAATGTAATAAATTAAGACCAAGGACTGAGAGAGAGGGAAAGAGGGAGAAGCAATCCAGTACTTCTACGGACAACAGCATTAAGAGCTAAGGTTTGAAAGGGGGCTAAAGATATCCACAGTTTTTCTGCTTTCTTGGGGGATTCTGCACCCTGAACCCCCACAAATGTGGAGGGCTGCTGATATTGTATTGTTTTTAATATGTTTTAGTGCATATGGAAGTGTTTTTAAGTGTCTTATATGAATAGAAAAGTAAAATATAAATGTATAATAAGACAAATATTTGACTTTTTTGTGCTAATTATGGCCTATATGTAAGTGATCTGGCTTGCATACAAATTCAGTTGAAAGACATTCTCAGGAATGGAACCTGCTTGTATTCTAGGGACTGTATTGTATAATTTTGCCTGGAGTAGAGAGTCAACCCTGGAAATGAAAATTGGGAGAAAAAGAGCCCAATTTCTAGAGCCTCTTTGTCCTAGGAATTAAGCAAAGTATTTGTCCTAACCTGGTTTTTCCAACCTGCTGCTCCCCAGATATTTTGGGTTACAATTCCCATAATTGCCCATTAGCCAAAACAGTTGGGTCTAATCCATGCTGATTGCTGTTGAGAACACCTGGAAAGCACTGTAGATTGATAGGTTTGTCTTGCTAGGCAGATCCACACAAATGGGCTGAAGTTTGTTCAGCAAAAGTTTGGAAATTTATGCATGTTAATAGGGTATTAATATGGGAGCTACTCAACATTCCATAGTAAGGGTATAAAATAAAAGTTGATTTTTAAAGCAACAAATGAAAGTAGATGTGTATAGCTAACAAAGAAGGTGGAAGGACAAGAGATGAAAGATGTGTAGCCCTCTTTGTTGAATAATAGAAGAGAGCAATGCATCTTTGAAATGTGTACAGTATGTATCATTGATGAGAAAGCATTGCAGGTAGTTGTCTTGATGTGTAAAACATGCAACAGTTTTTTGTTGTGTTTTGCTTACTATGGATAACATGGTAGTCCTTTCACAGCGGTAGTAAAAAAACAAGAAAGAATAAAACTGTTATTGAAATAAAATACATTCTGATGTTCAACGTGGTTGAACATGTTCTAGTACTTGGACAGTGTGTATTGCACAATTTTCCCTCCCAGTTGGGTGTCTGCTTGTAAGCCACAAAACCATCCTGTGAATGTTAAGGTCACCATGGCTGCTATCTTCTGAAGCTGTTCCACGAAAAATATGCCCAGCCATTAGAACAAATTCCAAGGAAAACATCCCAAATTCATAGTTAGGTAATACTTGAGGGTCAATTCAGGTTCTCTAGAACTCTTCCTCAGACTATAGGTGATATAAAAGGCAGGGGATCAGGAAAGAAATAGAATCAAAATTTAGGCTTGTTCTTGTGGCTCTGTAGTCTGCAGTACAGGTTTAGTTTCAAAACTGAAAACCGAGTGTATTTTTCACTGGTAGGTGTTGCAGGTATCTAATTAAACCTACCATTCGGGGGCAAACATGCAATATCTTGACCCCCCCTTTAAGAAAAACAGAGGCTGACTGTAACACAAATATGTCTTCCGCCCAGGTTCCTGAATGGGCAGAGAATAAAGATAAAGAGAAATGTGACACTACTTATATTAGCAATGACAGATGTTAATTTTATACGGTGCATTAGGTAAAATATATTCACTGAAGCCAAAGTATGTAGTGTTTCTAGTGCCTGAAGGAAATGACATCTTTAGAATGTAAATCTCTCTTCAGTTGGTAGAAAATCATCTTTCTTCAGTGGTAGATTCCACCTGAACAGCTGAATACAGTATTTTCCATGGCACATAAAATTGTGATTCCTAAAAGCTTTCTAAATGATAGGATGCATCTCAATTTGCTATTGTCATCTCTTTGATGTGTTTACATTTCATTTGTGTGCATGTGTGAAAAAGATAAACTAACTGATTGGAAATGCCTACCAAGACCTGATCGAGTTTGCACTGGAAAAATATATTACACATCCTCATATCTGCACATATACATATTTTCCTTTTCTAATAATTTGTGAATGTTTGCTGAAGATGACTATCACATCTGAGCTGGAGTTTATCAAAATGTCAACATAAAGACTAACAAGAGGGCAAATTTTCTGCAGTGTGGCTAGACTAATGTTCCCATTCCGTCAAGAAAGTCACTAGAAGGAAAGTTGCTGATGTAGCTGCAAGCACTATTAACAGAGAACCAAGGGCCTATTTGTATATGTTACCTAGAAAATGCTGCTTCCTATAGCTGCAGTATGATTGGAGGTGCTTAAGATCCTGCAAAATGCCTTCAGCTGTTCACACAATTAGGTTGTAAATAGCACCCCATTTGGCTTTTCTACTTACTTAGCTTGTTTCACTGATGTTCTGTTGGTCAAGAAAGCTATTTAAAATGGCTATATATCATCCTGCTTTGCACATAACAACAACCAAGAATATGTGTTGTCTATTTATTTATTTCATATGGTATTTGTACAGTTAGCCAAGAAGTCTACAGTGCTAATGCAGAGTAGTTTGGCTGCCTAAGATTGCTAGTTCTTCAGTTCATGTTCATGTGCTATTAACAGTGCACCACAGGGGGCAAGCCAGCTTTGCACACAAAGCAGCTAGTGCTGGTCTGCAGAGGTTTCAGTGTCCTCCGGTCTCCGACACTGCAGGTCTGCAGGTCTGATCCTCCACTTCCACGCAGGTCACTTGCTCCCCGCTGAGGTGGGTACCCATTTACTACTTGCACTTTTACACATTTTTGAGCTGCTTGGTAGGCGAGAGCTGGGACAAGGCAACAGGAGAGCATCCCACCATGTGTATTTGAACTGAACTTGCTCAGTGGTTAAACCACTGAGCAAGTTCAGCGGCTCAGTGGTTTAACATGCAATACCACCTTGCGTCCCCGGATTGTCAATGAGTTGTTGCTCTATACAAACCTTACACTATGGTTTAACTATGGGCTGTTAACTGACACAAGCCATGAAGAAAACCTGTGGTTTGTTGTTGGGTTGTGAGCTCTGGGTTATCTGTGGTTAACAACCCACAGTTATACCCTAGTGCAGGGTTCATATGTAATGACAACCCATGATTCAAGAACAACCAATACTCACCTTATACTCTGGGTTATTGTTATGTCCGAACCAGATCACTGTGTTACTTGAGTGTACTTGGTAAAAGAAAACATGCACTGTTGAGTGTTCTTTAAATGTATTAATGTAAATAGAATTGAAAATAAGTACCAATAATGACTTTGGTAACCCATTATCCTCAGCACATTTTGGAAAGTTGATGATGATGTCCCAATAACTGTGACTATTCTTTGTTTCTTTGAGCCTTGTTTGTGATTGACTGGAGGGTGGTGGAGCTAGGAGATGAAATGGGTGGGGATTTGAACCCTTTTGTATATTTTATAGAAAAGCTCATGAATAGTTTTATGCAAATAGAAGCATAGAGAATGGGAATAGAGAATACTGGTGAATGTGCCATTCACCATAGTTTCAATGGAATGGCATAATTGTCCAGGCTTCAGCAGTAAATTGCTTGGCTCTCTTGCAAATTATTCTACAAACTTACAGTCTGATTGTGCAGCTCTGAACCACAGTAATAGTCCATTAAACTTGAGTCAGCCTTGTGAATGAGTATCATTTACATTATTTGAACTCTAATTATGATCTAAGCCATTGATATAAGTGAATATAGCTTATTTCCAAATGAATATAGCTTCTCAAATGGACCTTGAGTCTTTATAGAAGCACACTCCTCTGGGCTAACTGTACTTTGTCTAAATAATTTTCTTGTGTAGGTAGTTCTGTTTGGATAGTTGGTTAGGTAGCAGATGAGGTGGTAAAGCTGTGTCTAGATCGTACCTTTCAGACTGCAGTGGGAGTTCTCACAAGTTGGAATACTGCTCACCCATGCAGGAGAAAAAACATTTCCAAAGTAAGAATCTCTCCAGAAGCTAAAAGCCTTCTCCTCAACATCTAGTTTTCAATGTGTGCAGTTATCTATTTTTTTTCATGGAGGAACATGAAGTCATGTCAGTGTCTCCCCAATTCTCACCCCAAAGTGACAAAGCCTAGAGCAGTGTTTCCTTTTTACTTTCATGGTCCACTTGAAGCAACTGAATATGATTGATATCCAAGAGTCACAAAATAGTCACAAAACTGTGTTGCAGTGTTGGAGCCAGTCACCTAATGGTGGCAGGTGGAGTTTGGCACAATAAGCCGGCAATTGCTGGTATAATGTTCTATTGATAACTAATCCCTCTTTGGAAACTGCAAAATTCTTTGCCACAGCTGTTTCTTTGTACCAGGGAGCTCTGTAGTTTGTCTTTTTCATGAAGTACAGACATTATTTCTGGAGGTATCATGACTCAGCCTCCCTATTTCAGGCAGAGTTTGCTGGTTCAGAGGTTCTAAGTAGAGAAGACTTTTAATTTTGTATTGTTCCTCCTCCCCACATATGCCTCTCAAACTGTTCTTGCTTATGTCCTGTCATTTCTCCCCCCTTCTCCTTTTACACTTGTAACCTTTTCCCCCTCACTGCCAGATTTGTTCATCCTTCCCTCCTGCTGTTTTTATCTTCACTTCCTCTGATTACAGTTTCTCTCTTATCCCCTTCTTCTTTATTCCTAGTTTTCAATTTTTTTAAAAATAGCCTTGCTCTCTGAAGAATCCCACTGCCAAATCTGCCTGTGCAGTGTGTATGATGCAGTCATCAGGGTTCAGGGAGGTCTAGGAAAGGGACACCAGGCACTCTGTAGCACCGAGACCACCTGAAAGTAGGCTGAAACCCAGTGGGCCCATGGTGTGAGAAACACTGGTCTAGAGACAAGTTAGCCACCTCATCTGCTGTTTGGGAAAACTAGAGAGGACAACCAGGGTGGCCCTAATTTCAGGGACTGGAAGGGAGGAAGCCTCCAGTTACATGAGCTTTAATTAAACCCAGCATGTTTCAAATGGAGTTCTTCGTCGGGAATATGCTTGAATGACAATTGTCAAGCTGGCATCATTAAACCACTCTTTACAACTTGTGGGAGCTCAGCCTGGCTCCCATCTCTGGTGTATAATATATCATTAGGGGGAAAGGCTGAAGGGCAGGCACGACTCTACACCATAGCCAGAACTATAGTCTCCTTCCTGCTGCATTCTAGGTAGACTACTGCTCTTGTTGCTTGAAGTTCTGTGACCTGGAACGGACTCCTTTCGTGGTGGAACACAACTTTTCTTTTACAACATCCTTTTCTGTAAAAGGACATTAGGAGGACTAAGCCTTTCAAGCCCTATATAGCCTGGGTCTGGGATATCTAGCAAACCACTTTCTTCCATATGAACCCTCCTATCCCTATCCCTGGAACGTTCTAGATAATATTTATTTTATTTTATTTTTTATTTATTTTATTTAAAACATTTCTGTGCTGCCCCCATCGCAACAAAGCCTCGGGGCGGCTCACAACAAAAATAAAAACAAAATCATATAAAAAATTATACACTAAAAATATTAAAACCTGGTGCATCTAGGCTTAAATTTTTTTTAAAAATCCTCCATAATAAATTAACACTTAAAATAAGTTTTAAATAAAAAGGTCTTACCCTGGCGCCGAAAAACAAATAACGACGGCGCCAGGCGGACCTCTCTGGGGAGCGCATTCCATAGGTGGGGTACCACCACAGAGAAAGCCCTCCTCCAGGTACTCACCCTCCTAATATCATTCACAGAGGGTTCCTGGAGAAGGGCATCTGTAGCTGATCTCAAGGGGCAGAAGGGCATATATGGACGCAAGCGTTCCTTTATCAATGGATGGCTGCAACAATAACAATAATACCAATACCAATTCTATTAAGATGTGCATCAGAGGTTCTGTCCTGGGTCCTTTTGCTGTTTGAGATACCATGGAGAACAGTTCACAAAACACCTTCTCTGCACTGCTGCTAAGGCTGTAGAAATTGGTGCATTTAACCCTCTTGCTGCTACCCTTCTGGAGCAATTAAAGGCAGCTATATCAGAAGTATGTGCCAGCCTCAGAGCTACTGTACTACACCAGAGAGTACGAGCCTGATTTGGTGAAGCAGGCTTCAGTGGTAAGAGAGGACCGGACTCCTGCCTAATTTAATAGTGATATATTAGAAGGAATTTCAGCATGACAAACTAGACTTGCAGAGATTATTCCTGCTGCACAGCTATTATAAGAGCACCAGCCCTGTGTATCTTCTGTACTTTGGTTTTTTGAATCTCATCAGCCTGAGGCAGAGTTAAGCAGTGAAGTAGAATCTGGTTTTCTCAGTTGCATGTGCTCAGGCTTAGAGGCTGACTCACAGGAGGGAATGTGGCGGTTGAGCCAAATGTGCATGGCAAAGCTGGCTTTTTGAGGAGGAATTTGAAGGAAGCGAAAGAGGTGACAAGTGTTCTGGGAAGCAATCTTTGTTGTTTTATTGCTGCTTTTTAGCTGAAGTATTTTAACTTTCATTTTTAACAGTGTAAGTCATTGCATGTTTAAGTAAATCATATTGTGGTTATTGCAACTTAATTTTGGGTAAATATAGGATTGCAGCATTTTTAAATGAGCCACCTTGGAGTACTTTGTTATATAACATGGGGTATATTTTAACAAAACACGAATTTTAAAAAATGATGGAGAACGCATGCCTTTTATATTGGGTTTCAGCTATATCCATTGTTGATAATGTTAGGAGAACAAGGAAAGAGGCTCTGAGAGGCAAACATCATTCCTTCTAATAACAAATCCAGGTGGCAAGAATGGACTGGATTGAAGCCAAAAAGGGGCTCCTAAGAAACAGGAGAGAAAAATGGTCATGCGTGAGGGAATCCCAAGCACAGAAGCACAAAAACATAATTATACAAGCTATAAGGGATCACCTGTTTCCCAGAGTTTCCCAATAAGGACTGCCCATGTTTATTAGCCAGGGAACGTGAAGTGCCAGATAGAAGACTGGATGGGGCTGGGTGGGAAACGGAGTGGGCCGCAGGGTCGGCTGGAGCCCTGAGCAGGAGCTGCACTTCTGTGGAATATGCTTCAGAATTTTTTGTTGTACGTCCCACTGGTTTCCTCCTAATGCTCATTGTAACATGGCGTATCTGAAGCTGCTTCTGATCGATACACGCTGCTGCAGGAGATGAAAGCTGCAGCTCATGTCTTTCAAGATATCATTATTGTCCAGGCAGTAATCCCAAGGTTTCTGTTTAGAATAAATAAGCAGTGTATATTGTTTTGGAGAGTTTTGATTTTTCAGCCATCTAGAGGGATATAAGGAGAAATTTAGGCATTTCCCACCCACCTCACATTCCCCATAGCTTTTCACTTTACATAAAATTCACCACTAATTGTTTTTCCCGGTTCTAAAACTCCCTATAAAATGTTGAATGTTCAGTAAATATTTTTGAGAACCGAAGCAATTGTAAAGGACATGAAATATTAAAGTACCCTTTAGCTCTTTTTCTTTCTGTCTCTCATATCTCTAGTTTCAAAAACAAACCTTTTTCTTCCTTTACAAAAATTTCTGAAATATGACAAGCTTTCCAAAACTCCCTGCTGAATAATGCTTCTAAAATGCTCCTTATGTTAAGAGGGGCTTCCTTCCTTTTAGTTATGCAGGCATTTTTACAGTTCTTAACCTTAAGAGCCTATTTTTCTTTTCAGAAGGAAGTTAAGTCTTTGAAAGTTCCTTGCATCTTACAGAGACTGCAAACATTTCACCAAACCTCTTGGCAATGGCAGCAATGCAGACAGAATAGGCATGTACTTCAGCTGACTCCTGTTGCATTTTGTTGTTGCTTTAATTGTTTTCTGGATGAAAGAAGAAAAGACAGAGAAAATGAAGCAACTTGGAAGATCAAAGTCACTTAAAGTTACTAACAATAAGATCAACCAGTAGTATCCTCCTTCTGTCAAGTCTCCTTTTCTGGAGACAAACCAGAGCTTCACTTCCAGACTTGCTTCACTTAGTACATAATCGCTATCCCAGGGAGCTTCCATTTTTGGAGTTAGCATGAACACAATGTAGTGAAGGCAGTTAAGCTCCTCCGTCGCTGGGCAGGGGCCCTGGGCTGCCTTAATCCACGGGAGATGAGCAGCCAAAAAGAAAGAGTGTTGTTTGGGCAGTCAGTCTCAATTTCACTAGAGTTCTCATTTTTCCATCATTATGCTCCTTTCTTTCAGGATCCAATAGCCTTCCATATATATGCTGCCCTTGTCTACAATTTATGTGTTCTAAAAAAAAATCCACAACCTTCAACAACAAAGTCTCCAATGAGGCTTTTGAACATAAAAATAGTAGTAAAACAATGCATCAAAACAACTGTGCATCAGAAGGTTCAACCAACAATTAAATTATATAAAGGCCTGGGAAGGGTTTTTTTTTTTTTTTTGGCCCATTATTGAAAGAATAGCGACACAGGTGCTGCACAAGTTTCCTTAAGAGGAGAAGAATTCCAAAGAAGGGTTGCAACAACAGAGAAGGCTTTCCTTGAAGGTACTACCCACCTCACTCCAGAGATTATCTCACTGTACAGACAGGTTGATGTGAGCTCAAATGTTTCTTCAGGTACCCAGGTCCCAAGCTGTTCAGGGCCTTAAAATGAAACAGCAATACTATAAATTGTACTTGGAAATATATGAAAAATCGCTTATATTCTAATATAGTTTCATGCTTGGTTATTGTGTTGTCTGAATTCGGCTGGACTAACAAACCATGGCTTGTTAAGGGTCAGAGTGCATAGTTCATTACTGGATTGTAAATTGGTTGCTCAACCAAATTGGTTGACTTGTTAATGGGCTGGGTTCAGGAGACATGATAACCCATGTTTCAGCAACAACCCCACAATTTAGGGGCAACCCACTCAAACTATATTCACCCCCTAAGAGAGGGTTATTATATTGTTTGAACCCAATTCATCTGTCATGAGGTTTTCAGAGCATGGGGTACCTGCCTGAAGAAAAATGCTGGCAACCCCATTCCTTTGTAACATTATCAATATTTGTCCCACAACTGATAAGGTTCAACAGAAGCCTTGTTCATTAGCTACTTCTCTGCTCTGATGATAGATATGGAAGAGATGGGGAATCTTGGGCCTGGGGCCAAATCCAACCCTTCTGTGGTCCCAATATGGGCCTCTGAGGTTTTGCAGATGACTCCACCCTGTTTCCACAAACCACAAATCAATTGCGGCTTGCTGGCTTTTGTGCAGAAAGGCTGGAACGCCTCTGCAAAGGCATGCTCAAAGCGTTAAGCTAAATTCTGTTGGCAGTTTTGGTCCTGCCCCTTTGCCCCCTTTTCCTTTAGCTCCTCCTGCCACTGGAATGTGCCCCCCTGTAAAACAGCTTATCTGAAATAGAATCCAGGCACAGGATCCAGGCACAGGATCCAGGCCCATTCCATTGTTCTGTACCTCAGAGCATTCCATGCTGGAATGTGTAGACTGAGAAAGGGCGTTCTTGGCCTTCACACCACATGCTACCTACACAGTCTGCATTTTTCCACTGGAGTCCAAAGACTTGCAAGAGTATCATCCCGACAAGTCAGTGCCCTAAGGCAAGGGTACCAAACATGCAACCCATTTAAAAAATAAAGTAAAATGAAACCAAAAATCAAAGTGATGCTAACGGACAATTGTAGTTTGTCTGCAAGTGACTACAGAACACTGAATGGGCGAATATACTGTGCAAGCAAGTAAAATCTGTGCATTTTAATGTTACGGAGCAGCTTAGAGTGGCCATTTAAAGAATATTGTCTCTCAGTGTGGCCTGTGGGAGTGGCCCGCATCTCATTTGCCTTTGTGTTTACTTTCCCCATGGGCAGCTCATAGTGCTGCAGTTGTGAGTTGATTCTTGTACCATCTGTGGTCCACATCCCTCCTCCTGCAAAATATTGTGTTCCCAACAGAAAGAACTATATTAAGTTTTTGTGTGCAGCATTAATGCATAGTAACTCTGTGTGGAGTCTTCATTTCTGCCATGGAACTCAGACCTATAGTTTGCACCTATTGTAGCCTGGATAAGGAGGTGGTGTGGTCTCTGTCTATTTGCTGGTACATACAGGATGTATATACTGTGTATGCAGGAGGTGGCCCCTCACACAGGAGCAGGACCAAAGGATTTTCTTGCCCTTCACCTCAGAGCTATGCTTAGGTATGATCCTCCATCATTCAGGGGTTCCCGTTGATTCTATGCTGTCCTTGGGCTTTCAGGTGGTGCCACTTGCAAGGAGTATTTATTTATTTTATTTATTAAAACATTTTTATGCCGCCCCATTCGCCGAAGCCTCGGGGCGGCTTACAACATAGATAAAACAATAAGTTAAAATATCCATATAAAATAATCTTAATTAAAACACACATTATAAAATAAAATAAGCCACCCTGGCCAGATAAAATTCAATTGTATTTAGCATTTAAAATGTTGCTTAAATAAAAAGGTCTTAGCCTGGCGCCGAAAAACAAATAACGACGGCGCCAGGCGGACCTCTCTGGGGAGCGCATTCCATAACTTAGGCGCCACCGCTGAGAAAGCCCTTCTCTGAGTAGCCACCCTCCCAATTTCTCTCACGGAGGGCTCCCGGAGAAGGGCCTCTCCCGCCGATCTCAGGGGGCGACTGGGCAAATATGGATGTAAGCGCTCCTTCAGGTAACCAGGACCCAAGCCGTTTAGGGCTTTATAGGTCATTACCAACACCTTGAATTGGGCCCGGACTTCAATGGGGAGCCAGTGAAGCTGACGGAGAACTGGAGTCATGTGAACATAATGCCCAGTCCCCGTCAGCAGCCTGGCAGCTCTATTCTGAACCAATTGAAGTATCCGGACCGTCTTCAAGGGTAGCCCCACGTAGAGCGCGTTACAGAAGTCAAGACGGGAAGTCACCAGCGCATGAGTCACTGTTGCAAGGCAGTCGTACTCCAGGTAGAGGCGCAGCTGATGAATCAGCCGAAGCTGGAGGAAAGCGCTCCTCGCCGCTGTTGTCACCTGAGCTTCAAGTGAAAGCTCCGGGTCGAGGAGCACTCCCAAGCTGCGGACCTTGTCCCTAGGAGGGAGTGCAACCCCGTTCAGGACAAGGTTCAGATCACCTTCTCCGAAGCCCGAACTGCCAACCAACAGGACCTCCGTCTTGTCTGGATTGAGCTTCAGTTTATTGGCCCTCATCCAGCCCATTACCTCGGCCAGGCACCGGTTCAGTACAGCCACTGCCTCACCTGGATTGGTGGAAAACGAGAGGTAGAGCTGGGTATCATCAGCATACTGATGGGTCCGCAGCCCACACCTCCTGATGACCTCTCCCAGCGGTTTCATGTAGATATTGAACAGTAAAGGGGACAAAATGGAACCCTGCGGTACCCCATGGCAAAGCTGCCATGGCGCAGAGCCATAGTCCCCCAACACCACCTTCTGGAATCGGTCGTTGAGATAGGAGCGGAACCACCGCAAAGCGGTGCCTCCGACCCCCAATCCCGCCAGCCTATCCAGAAGGATACCATGGTCGATGGTATCGAAAGCCGCTGAGAGGTCCAGGAGAACCAACAGGGACGCACTCCCCCTGTCCTTCTCCCTGCACAGGTCATCGTACAGGGCGACCAAGGCAGATTCAGTACCGTACCCGGGTCTGAAGCCGGACTGCAATGGGTCCAGATAATCAGTTTCATCCAAGAGTGCTTGGAGTTGTCCCACCACCACTCGCTCTAACACCTTGCCCAGAAACGGGATGTTGGCCACTGGTCTATAATTAGCGGCCATCTCTGGATCCAGTGACGCCTTCTTCAGGACCGGTCGGACTACCGCCTCCTTTAAAGGGGCAGGCACCCGACCCTCCCTCAGAGAAGCGTTAACCACTTCCAAGATCCAGGTTCCAATCCCGTGCTTGGAGTCCTTTATTAACCAAGACGGGCAAGGGTCCAAAAGGCAAGTGGTGGGACGTACTCGTCCAAGCACCTTGTCCACATCATCGGGCCGCAATAACTGAAATTCATCCAATAATTCTGGACCAGACGGCAGCGTTGGTGTCTCCCTTAAAACCTCTGAATCAATAGTGGAATCCAGCTCGTGACGAATCTGAGCGATTTTCTCCCTGAAATGCCTGGCAAAGTCGTCACAGCGGGCCTTTGAGGGTGGAATCAGCTCTTCCTTCGGCCCTGGGTGAACCCGGCCTTGCACCACTCGAAAGAGCTCCGCCAGACGGCATTGTGAGGAGGCAATGGAAGCGGAGAAGTGTCTCTTTTTCGCCGCCCTCACCGCCACAGCATAGGCCCGATAGTGGGCTCTTAAGTGTGTTCGGTCAGATTCATCCCGTGATTTCCTCCACCTACGCTCTAGCCGTCTCCCAACCTGCTTCATTGCCCTCAATTCTGCAGTGTACCAAGGGGAAGAACGGGCTCTGCCCGGTGGGAGAGGACGCTTAGGAGCGATCGTGTCTACAGCCCTGGTCATCTCCCCATTCCACAGTTCAACCAGAGCCTCGACAGGAGCACCCGTCTTGTCAGCCGGAAACTCCCCCAGAGCCTTCAGGAATCCTTCCGGATCCATCCGGCTCCGGGGGCGGACCCACACAATCGGGTCTGCACCCTTACAGAGGGAGATGTCGCTCTCGAGCACAAACCTCACCAGGAAGTGATCTGACCATGACAGGGGAGTCAAGCATAAATTCCTCACCCTCAGACCACCCTCTTCCTGCCCCGTCGAGAAAACCAGGTCCAGAGTGTGTCCACGTTCATGGGTCGGGCCGGTGACATGTTGAGACAGCCCCATGGCCGTCATGGAGGCCATGAAGTCCTGAGCCGCCCCGGTCAGACTAGCCTCGGCATGGATATTGAAGTCCCCCAGGACCAGCATCCTGGGGGTCCTCAACACCAGGTCCGAGACAGTTTCCGTCAGCTCAGGCAGGGAGACTGTTGGGCAGAAGGGTGCACGGTACACCAACAGAATCCCCAGTCTGTCTCGGTCGCCCAACACCAAGTAGAGACACTCCAGCCCTGGTCTCGAAGGGACAGGAAGTCCCATGAGAGAGATGGAGGCTCGGTAAACCAAAGCGACCCCCCCCCTCCCCTCCGGCCGTGAACAGTGCTGGACCATATACCCGGGTGGGCACAATTGGGAGAGGGCAACATCCCCCCCCTCCTGCCCAGGTCTCCGTTATACAAGCCAGGTCGGCCCCCTCATCCACAATCAAGTCATGGATGAGGGCAGATTTGTTATTGGCCGACCTGGCATTAACAGCACCGTCAGGCCCGAGGGGCAACTGACGAGACTCCCTGGCACCTTCTGGCTGGGAGCGAAACCAGAAGTAGGGACAGGTGTCAGCGATCTGTCCCTCCTTCTATGCGGACACGTTAAGCCCCCACCGCTATTACGTCCATTGCCCATCAGCACACCAATGGCGGCGCCAGTGCGCTCCCCAGGAAACTCAGGCGGCAACATGGCCAGGGACGACTCCATAAAAACAAGTTAAAACACTTAAAAATTATAAAACATTTAAAATTCGCCGTTCAACAGAAGGGACTGCCACAACAAAAGAGCAAGTCCCCCCTGGCCAGCCCAGCCCCCCCCAAACGGCGGCGACCGCCCTTTGGCTGACGCCCTTCGGCCGCCGGCCCCAGCCGCTGCCGGCGCTTTGTAGCCGCTGGCTGCCCGACGCCCCACCCCATCCGGGCACACCTGCCACGTGTGCAGGGGCGTGGCAGGGCAGTCAGGTAGCGGCGGAATTGGCGGCGCGGCGCGGTCTTCGCGCGGTCTTCGGGCGCGTGCGCGGTGCGGTCTTTGGGCGCGGCGCGGTTCTCGGGCGCGGTCTCTCACGGCGCTGCCTGCCAGGTGTTGTTCCTCCTGCCGGCGCTCCCCCCTGCGGCGCTTTGTAGTCGCCGGCCGCCCGACACCCCATCCTGTCCTGGCACACCTGCCACGTGTGCAGGGGCGTGGCAGGGCAGTCAGGTAGCAGCGGACAATTCTGCTTGGTGCACCAGCTGTGATCTTTGTTCAATCCATCCTACTTTGCAACATTCACAATATCCACGCCTTGGTTATATCACACTTAGATCACTGCAATGCAATCCATCTGGGAGTACTGGTGAACAGAATCTGCAAGCTTCATAAAAGGTAGTATGTATATGCAGATGATACCACTCTAATGGCAGAAAGTGAAGAGGAACTAAAGAGCCTCTTGATGCGGGTGAAGGAGGAGAGTGCAAAAGTTGGCTTGAAACTCAACATTAAGAAAACTAAGATCATGGCATCCAGTTCTCTCACTTCCTGGAAATAGATGGGGAAGAAATGGAGGTAGTGACAGATTTTATTTTCCTGGGCTCCAAGATCACCGCAGATGGTGTCCGCAGTCAAGAAATTAAAAGACTCTTGCTCCTGGGGAGGAAAGCTATGGCAAATCTAGACAGCATATTAAAAAGCAGAGACATCACCCTGCCAACAAAAGTGCGTATAGTCAAGGCCATGGTTTTCCCAGTTACAATGTATGGCTGTGAAATTTGGACCCTAAGGAAGGCTGAGCGCCGAAGGATTGAGGTCTTTGAATTGTGGTGCTGGAGGAGACTCCTGTGAGTCCCTTGGACTGACTGGTGATCAAAATAGTCAGTCCTAGAGGAGATCAACCCTGACTGCTCTTTAGAAGACCAGATAGTGAAGATGAAACTCATATACTTTGGCCACCTAATGAGAAGGAAGGACTCAATGGAGAAGAGCCTAATGCTGGGAACAATAGATGGCAAAAGAAGAAGGGGACAGCAGAGGATGGGGTGGCTAGATGGAGTCACTGAAGCAGTTGGCGTGAGCTTAAGTGGACTCTGGGGGATGATGGAGGACAGGAAAGCCTGGAGGAATGTTATCCATGGGGTTGCAATGGGTCGGACACGACTTCGCGACTAACAACAACAACAACCATGGCTAGCTGGTGTGTGGCATTAGACTCACGTTACACTTGTCTGGAAAGACCTGCCCTAATAGCCAGCTGCTATCTGGGCTCAATTCAAGGTGCTGGTTTTAACCTTTAAATCCTGGGTGAAACTGCCTAAGCATCAGTCTGATGGCCCCTACCTTGAAAAACAGCCCTGACGTCAGAGCTGGAACTGTGTGTTTGGAGTGACCTCCTCACCCCTGCAGCCAGCATGCCAGCATGGGAAGAAATGTGTTAACTGCATCTCTGAGGTGGAATAGTGACATCAGAGAAGGGGTTTGAGGCAGGGCAGGGAGGAGACCATCCCTGCCAAGGTAGGATGTATCCTGGCAGTAGCCCCTAAAGCACTATGTTTAGATGACTGAAATCCTCCTATCTCTTTGCCATATTGAAGGAGGCAAGTGTGATTCTCCTGCCCTGCATAGGATGCCCATAATCCTACCCTTTTCCTTTCAAGACACTCAAGGCAGCTCACATAACTCTCCTCTCAATCATATCCTCACAACAACAACCTTGGGAGGTAGGTTGGTCTGAGAGTGTGACTGGCCCAGAGTCACCCCGTGAGCTCCCTGGCTGAGTAGGAACAAGAACGTGGATTGCCTGAGCCCGAGACACACGCTCTTAACTTAACTGTTTGACAGGAGGTGTCACAGGGCTTTCCCTTTTGTTGCCCCCAAACTGTGAAATGTGCTCCCTCCAGAAATGTGATTGGCCCCATTCTCTTGGCTTTTAGAAAAGCTGTGAAGACAGCTCTTTTTAAATTAGCATTCTAAATAATGTAAGCTGTTTTGATGTTTCATTATTTTAATGTTTTTAAACATTGCATTTTAGTATCTAAATCGTTTGCTTTAAATTGATGCATGTCACCTTGATGATGTTTTAGTAAACAAGATGGCACATAAATGTTAACAGTAATAAAATAAATTCTAAAAATGCAATGGGTCCAGATGCATGGACTTTCCTATGAACAGCTGCTGACAATCTGCAGCATTGGCAAATTGATGCATATAAAAGTAGAAACATATTATTAATTTTTACTTGTGCTTCCTGATGAGTCGTTTGTTAAGGTGCAGCTACTTCCTAATATCCTAAACATTTACACCTGGCAATCTTGTGGACAATTTTTATATGTGTGACATTTGGTACCACATTTTATTTATTTGTATAGTGGCGTGTAAGTTGCACCTTGACTTAATTTATGAGAAAGGTTTTTAATGTAGTAAATTTATATGTGTTTGTTTAGGAACACTTTTCTGTAAACTTCTTTGCTAAACACATACAGCAAATACTTAAGAATAAAAGCCTAGAAAAGTCTTTACATCCCACAAACCATTAAGTATGAAACTAGAAAGCAAATGGGTACTAATAGTGTTGCTCTGACTAGGCCTGTGAAAAGCATTTCTTATTATGATAAATTAAGATGAATTATGGAACTGAATATATGATGTTCATATATCAGCATCTTCGCTTTCTTAAGGCTGGAATAAGATTCTCATTTACCTGGGAGTAACCCTAGTAATAAGGTTTACATCAGGGTAGACGTGCTGTGCAAGAAGTTGTGAGTACAGCTATTTCTATGATGTTTCTTTGACCCCACTAATATTGTTGGTGACTTATATGGTGTTTGCAATTAGTATTAGAAAAAGTGGAAAAATATGCATAATACAGGTAGGTGTTTTGGTAGGTGCTTTGAAGCTCCTGAATTTCCTTCTTCCAGGAGTTCTCAAAGCCAGAGCCGAAGATCTGAAAGCAGTTGGTATAACTAACATGTTTAGCATAACTTCACCCAAGGAATCTTGAGAACTTTCTTTTTCTAAGAGTACTGAGAATTTGTTATCAATGATTTCTCAACTATGTACAGAAAGACTTTTCCTATGTCATCTTCAGCTTCATTCATATTGATGAACTGTGTGCTCTAAACCAGCCTTTCCTTCATCAAGCTCTGTTGTCAAGGTCTGAGGTAACATACACTGTTTTTCAGATGTTCTTAATTTCTGAATATCTCTTAACGATATGTGCAAATAGATTTACATATCTGACATATTATCGGGAAATCCACTAAAGTATAGAAACAAAGCATGTATGTTTAACCTTTTCAATTAGTTGGTGACACTCCATTGATGTTTGCTTCTCAGTGCCTTCCTTGGTTGATGCTGCAGCACTGACATTGTAGTCTGTTCTGATGATGGTTTGTATAGGCTAATGTAGGCTTTGCTCTTTGGTCCTTCTCAGCATACTGTCTAGAGGCTTTGTTGTCCTATACTTTCCGTCCTCTGGCATATTAAAAGCATAGCAGAGTAATCCATAGTGCAGCGATGCTGGGGGTGGGGCAGTGGAATTCATGGATCCACTGCACTTCAAAAGCCCTGCCAGCTGCACTTTCAGCATTGGAGTATCCCTATCCCTTGCCATCTGAGGAGGCTCCAGAGTTAAGAGCTCAGCAAGAGGATTCAGTCTTGGATCTAATTCCCCAGAAAGATTCCCAAGAAATGCTCCTGTGCATTAAGAGGAAGTGGTCTTGACATCTGGGCAATCTGGCCACAAGGACAAGAATAAGCTGTAGGCATTCCAGTGTTACAGTTTCAGGCTGCCAGAACAGAACAGCCTCTCTAAGAACAGCCTCTCTAAGAGCCAAACAGCCAACTTACAGATTGTTGTGTCATCCAGATCCAGACAGGGTGGGTTGTTGTTGTTTAATAAACCACCCACAACCCTAAAACAGCCTATGGGCAGTTTTGATGATTCTGACTCCATAATTGACTGCAGATGATGGAGATAATATGACATGCTGAAAATAATAGTCCCTAGTGAATCTTTTGAATTTGTGTCTAACAAATTGGGGACAATGCTCAAATGTCAAGCAAGGCAGTATACCATGCTTTAAAAAACAACAGATTTTAAGTTCACAAAAGCATATCCTATCCAATTTTCTGTGATATTTTTTTAAATAGTTAGAATATTGATTTACGACTAATAATCACCAGAGTATATAAAGGTACTGGCTCAGATCAACCTGTCATCATTTCCTCCCATGGGCTCTAACCCTAACCCATTGCCCCTAGTCTATATATTTGGCACGAACCACATATTTCATCCTCTGCTCAATATCCAAACTCATCTGAAACTAGTGAAATACACCATCCTTTTGTTCTGTGTTTATATTTTAAGCATCCAGATATCCATAATCTTTGATGCATGCCCTGAATAGTTCAGACATCCCTTTTAGGTTGATGCAGGCAATGTGCAGGCCTGCTGTGTTCTGTCTGCTTCATCTAAATTGAGATTCTAAAGATCTTTTGTGAAACTTTGGGTCTGCAATGCCAGTCACGAGCTGGTCTGTTGCTATGGAATCTCTGAGCTGCCCATAGGTGTAGTTTCCTCCAGTTCAGGTATGTTAGCTACTTGTTTCTCTACTGCCTCCTTGTACATTTGCAAATTGACATGAGCATTTTTGGAAATTCTGAGAATACTTAAGTACTGAAGTGGCCTTCAGATATGCCATCTCTGTAGCTCTGTCATTCCTCACAGGAGCCTCTTTTGGAATTTTACTTTTCTTTGGAACTCTGCTCCGGTTATTGTGTTATGTGCTGCTTGAATCTGATTGACTGAGATAGTACAGCTTTGGATACAGCTTGTTTTATTCAGTCACATCAGCTTACATGGAAACCATTCATAAAGTATGCTACACATTAAAGTTCTTGTAACTGGTGACTCTATCCACTACTGCCTTGGACTAGAGTAGAAGTAAGACCAATTCCCCATTAATGGTGGCTAATGAAGAGGCAGCCTCATGAATATCTTCCACTTTCTGCTGTGATTACCTACTCCTTTCCTTCCCAGCATTGATTGTGCACAGTGTGATGTAAACCATATTTTAAGCAAGCCAGATTCTTTTGTTAACATGGTCTGCAAAGTCACTTAAATCAATGATGGTAATATATAGTTTATAAACAGGGGTGTGTAACCTCTTTCAGCCTGATCGCAAATTCAATATCGCAGCAGCTCTTGGGGGCCACATTGTACCGGTTGGTAGAGTCAAAGGCAAAGGGGGTTAGGGCAAAAATACAAAAGATATCAGCATATTATTGCTTAAAGCTCTTGCCATCATTAACTAAGTCATTTAAACCTTCTGGAATGAGGAAGAAACTGCATAAGAGCTGAGAAATGATCAAATGGTTGGTGATTGGAGCAAAGGGTATGGGATGAGGAGAAGCTGATCTGGCACCCTGGGAAATACTGGAGGGCAAGGTTGGGACCCCAGAACAGTCCAATTTGACTTCTGGGCCTGATTTTCTGAGGGAAGGGACTGCACATTCTGAAGACTGGATCCCGAGATACAAACCATGGTTTGCACAAAGTCACTGTTAAGTCTGCCCTGGGTCTGATTTGCTAGCAGCCTTATTTGAATTAATACCTCATTCTTCCCAAGTCACCCACACTTGCCTACGGTTCCCCTACTGAACGTATAATTTTATGGACAGTCCAAAATTGCTACCAATTTTGAGGCTTCAAGTTTAGTGAAGGCAAAAACCTCCACTAGTAACTAGTTAATACTAATTAATGTATGAATAAGTAAATATCAAGTTGAGCAGCTTCATGCAAAAGCAATATCATTTGTGCCACTTGGGTTCTTGCCTCTTCGTCAATTATAACGCAGGTCATTAATTATAACTGCTGTTCTGCAGAATTAGTGCTTTGGAAAAGCTTTGTTCCTTTTGTAGGCACAGCAAACAGTCCTTTTGTGACAAAACCTTGGAGAAAAATAAAGTATCATGTTTATAAGGGCATTGTATCGATGGACTAATTGGAAGAATCCTGACAAAATTCTCAGTGGAAATGATCTACAGTACCACGACTTTTCACAGTCAATACCCTTCTTAGCCTGCAGAACTATTTCTTTTAATGGCATATAAATCCATTTAAATTGAAAGTGCCATCTGTCAAACTTCCTAATCTGACCAGAGGTTCAAAAACAACCAATCACCACTGAGCAGATGATAAAATGGATGTCACTGCCGTCGAACAAATTTGTATTAAAGATAGATGAGGCTATGAGCCTCAAGCCTGTTTCCACTTAGATCTGCAGGAGGGTTCCTCCCTCGCTTTAGTGAGAGAAGGGTGACACCCTTTATTTATAACTTGGCTGAATGCTTAGAAACACTTCCCCCCACCAGCCTTGTTTATGCATAAAGTCTCCTCTCCTGTAGCAGGTTCCAAAATATCTTTTCAGTGCTCTTTTCTGTAATGGTCACTGAATGATGCAATTGTATAATATTTCACAGATAAAAAAACACACACACACACACTGGATTATAGCAATGCTAAAAGCATCAGGCAGTTAGAAAAAGATGATTATGCAGGGGAAAGCTTCTGTTTTTATGGTAATCCTTGACACTAAGGAATGAAGATAGTAAACGTGAGAAGCTCAAATGTATATGAGCAAACAGGACTACAGAAGTGGAGAAGGGGGTGGGAAGGAGGTTTTTCTACCCTTTTGCTGAATTTATCTGCTTTCTGCATGATTCCCTTGCTATAATCCTCATTGTACAATATCATATTGGGGCCACTTTGGTTGCTTGCTCACTTGAAGCACAATCCTGTAAATGCCAAGACCAAAAAAGGACCTACAATTTGCAGCATGCCCTAGCCGGTCATGCCTCACTGGGGCATCTTGGGAATTATAAGACTTTTCAAATGACTTCACATGCATAGGATTGCTCTCTAGCTTGTCGTAAAGTATTTTCCAGCTCAGGCTTTGTACTATATTTATATCCTACTGTTTTTCCTCATAATTTGCTTATCTGCCCACATTAAGGTATATTCACATGGCGTAAGGTTGGTTCAGAACATAATTGATTTGGGGCCACTCTCATCCCTTGGATAGGAGCTTTAAAAGTTTGGGGCATGATCCAGCAAAGGTTAAGCATTTTTTAAGTTCTAGTTGGAATTCTGTTTGGAAAGGTTTGACTTAGGTGCTTAATTCTACCATTGAAAGACATGGGAATTTAGATATATTTAACATTGGTTGTATTCCTTGTGTGGATTTCTGTTTATCTCCTTCCACAGGTACAGAAACTGTTCTTCTGTCATGATTCCCTACGTGGCTGCAGCGTATATGAGGATTACAACCGTGCCAGTTGTAGCTGTGTGGGACTCCCCAATCTGACTGACATTTTCTCAGGTGATAAATATTATCAATATACACAAGGGTTTCTCAGTGTTGCTCTCTCATTTTCAAGTCACAAAAGTGAAGTGCTTGACCAGTAGTGGTTGCCACAGTTCCCATGGAATTATGAAAAAAATAGCACCACGTTATGATACACTGGTGTTCCAAGGAAGGTATCATGGAGGAAAATAACAGCTCTCATGCCACTCGTAGGAGTACAGCAGTCAATTTAAAGAAGAATAACTTAAGCAAAAAGGGATGCTACTTTCTTAGCAAACCTCTCACTGTATAGAGAGAGAGGGAAAGAGAGAGAGAGATTCTACTCAATTCTAGTAAATAATTTGGAAATAATTATGTAAATTAAAAATTAAAATAGCAAAATTAACACAATTTAGTTAATTAACATAATTTAGTTACATAATTACTTTTCTGGTGTTCTTCTCTTGGAATCTTGAGTCATGTTTGAAGAGTAGATATCTTTAATATAATTCCAGGCATCTGTATAGGATGTTCTGCATCGTATATGAACTGAGCAAGAAGCATATAGTTGATGAGTTCTGCAAGATATAGGAACTGCTGCAAATAAAATAAGAAAAGATAGTCCAGTCCTTTAGTGTATTGTGTATCATATACAAAATGTATGCTTTCTCCAGGCAAAATAATTCTACTGTGAAAGATTCAAAATGCATTGGTTTCACATAAGTTACTCTTTTCTGGACTGACTGTATCTAAAAAGCCTGCACATGGTGAACATTAGCATGGTTTAGAAATTCAGTTTTCTAAAACATTTTGCTTTTTCTATCCACTGTAGAAAACATGATATTAATAAATAGGGGGGAGAGCAGAGGGGGAAGACTTGCATGGAAAATTAACTCCAATTTCGTATATGTTGTAGCACACCTTCCTCGATTTCCTCTCATGAGCTAAACAATATTAGCAAAAACCTTATTTATTTGGGATGGGCAGGAAAGGGAATGAACTTGCAGGGTAGTGGGCACAGTAATGACAGAGTATGGCTTAGCCAGGATTGAATAGGGTAAGAGATGTATTTATACTGACCAAGCTGAAGCTCTCTGGATGGTCAAAAAAGTTAAAAACAACAAAAACAAGAAAGACACAAAGCAACAAGACCACAGCAATTGCAAATGAATCAGCACAGAGGTATAGCAGGATATGGTACAGGATAAAATGCAATATTAAAAACTAAAGTTAAAAAGCTAACTATTAAAATACTGGGCAAATTTAAAGGTTTTCACTGGCTGCTGAAAATTATAGAGAGTATGCCTGATGCTATGCTAAATTCTCCTTTCTAGATATTCATTTTGTTAGCTTCAAAAGAGTCAAATTCTGCTTATGTGACTCGCAACAAAGAACAGTGAAGTGGAAAGGACAATGGAAATGAAACAGATGAACACAAGATATATCAACTGTGGCTCTTTTAAATACCACTGAAATATGGGCATGTAAGCTATGCACTGGTCTACAGAATGCAAACATTCTGGTTATACTATTTCTGTGACTGGTAACTGTCTTGTATCACATAAGTATTAAATAAAAATAAAACTTACTATAGGTTGAGAGAATATTACTATAGTTAGAATTTATGGGCACAATCAACATGGATATTCCCTGCTAAGCCCCCTTCAACATATGGAACTGCACAAACATACCCATCTCCATCATTTCAATGGGATGAAAGCAGGAGAATGTCTTGATGAATTAGTGCTGACATCCTGTTACACAAACATGAACCAGAGAGCACTAAATGTATTTATATTTCTGTAGTTGGATATTTCAGTGCAGGATATAGTCTTAGTGTTTGAAAGTAAAACCTGAAAGCATAGCATGACATTTCTCCCAAAATATAGCTTTTTATGAATGAGCCAACCTTTCCACAAATTTAATGCTGGGGCCTGTGTTGATGAGTGCTGAAATGGTATGCAGACCAAAACTCATCAAGAGTCATCATGTTCAAGAGATACCTTGCTAGTGATGGTACCCCTGGACCAATTGCATGGTATATTCCTCTTACACAGCAGCTGTATAATGAGGACAATCTCAGCTCTTATGCATGTATTTTTTCCCTCACAACTCCTTGAATACAGTGCAATCCACTACAGCATTAGGGCTCCCAAAGAGACTGCCTTGTTGGTCTGTCATTTTGTCCTAAGTGTACTGGAATTTGGAAGTGCCACACCTGGAGTGGGGAAATTTGTAGTGAACCAGTGCAAGCACCTTCTCCCAGGCAAGAGTGATTCCAGATGGAGGGCCCTAGTGTCAACAAGCCAGAGGCACTATGCTAATATTCCATATTTTTTTAATCACATTTTTCATTGTAAGAAAGGGAGTGGGAAAATATGGGAGGCTTACTAGTGGAAGGCAATGGTATCTGAACCCCCAGTAAAATTCTGTGATTGGGGCAGGATAATGGCATGATGAAACACCATAACCTTGTGTGTGTGGTGAAGCATCATGTCCTCTATTTCTTTTTAGTGTGGCTCACTTTCAGTTAGGGTTCTCCATGGGTCTACACCACTCTTCAACATGGCGCCATCCAAATGTGTTGGTTTGGCATCTCAGTATCATACCTGGGATACTGGATAACTACTATCCCATCGCCAGTCTTCCATTTTTGGGCAAGATGTTGGAGCGGGTGGTGGCTCAGCAGCTTCAGGCACTCTTGGAGGATATGGGTTATCTGGATCCATTCCAATCAGGTTTTAGGCCTGGAGATGGGATGGAGATGGCCTTGGTCATCCAGTACTATGACCTGTATTGGGAGAGGGACAGGGGGAGTGTGATCCTGTTGGTTCTTCTTGACCACTCAGCAGCTTTTGACATCATTGACCCTGGTGTCTTTCTGGACAGGCTGGCCAGGTTGAGAGTGGGAGGTACTGCATTGTGGCAGTTCCACTCCTACCTGGCTGATTGAGTCCAGAAGGTGGTGCTGGGGGACAGTTGCTCTGCCCCATGGCAGTTGCATCATGGGGTTCTGCAGGGCTCTGTACTGTCCCCCATGCTGTTTAACATCTACATGAAACTGCTAGGAGAGTTGGGCTGAGGAGTCAGGAATATATGCTGGTGACACTCAGCTCTACCTCTCTTTCTCATCTAATCCAGGTGAGGCTGTTGCTCTCCTGAGCTGGGGCCTGGGCTCGATAATAGACTGGATGAGAGTCAATAAACTGAGGTTTAATCCTGGTAAGACAGAGGTATTATTGGTAGGTTAGGAGGGCATTTCCCTGTCCTGGATGGGGTCACACTCTCCCTAAAGGACAGGGTCTGCAGTCTGTGGGTTCTCCTAGACCCCAGTCTGTCCCTGGAGTATCACGTGGACTCAGTGCCTAGGAATGCCTTTTTCCAGCTGTGAAGGAATTTCCAGTTCTGTCCCTATGTAGACAGTGTAAAGACAGTAACCCATGTTCTGGTAACTTCCAAAATAGATTATTGTAATGCATGGGGCTGCCATTGAAGATGGTCCTGCAATTGCAACTGGTGCAGAATTGGGCCGCTTGGTTGGTGACTGGTACTTCAAGAGCAGCCCATATAGCACCAGTTCTGAAAGAACTTCACTGGTTACTGGTTATGGCCCAGGCCCAATTCAAGGTGCATGTATCAGGGCTTGAAGCCTGCCTATCTGAAGGACTGTTTACACCCATATATACCTACCTGCTCCCTCAGATCAGCTGAGGAGGCCCTTCTACAAGAGCCACCCCTCAGGGAGATGAGAGGGGTGGCAACCAGGCAAAGGGCCTTTTACACTGCTGCTCCCCGTCTTTGGAACTCCTTCCCTAGGGAAATTTTCCTGGCACTGTCTTTATTTTCTTTTCAGTGCCAGGCGAAGACATACCTTTTTAGAATATTTTTAATACTTAGCCCACGAATGCTGTGGCCCTTTTTTATATTGTTACCATTGATCTTTTAATTTGTTAGTGTTTTATGGGTTTTTAATGTGTTGTATTATGTATTAATGCATTTAATGTATTGTAAGCCACCTAGGAAGACCTCAGCTGTTATAGGCAGCTTATAAGTGTGTGCGTGTGCGTGTGTGTGTGCACGCACGCGCGTGTATAAATAAATACGCTACCATGACTATTGGCTGTATTCTGTGTGGGAAGACAGGTTTTGTTGTATGACACATCTGGAAAGGATTATTGAATTTGTAGTCCAGCCCCAGTGGGATTAGAGTAGGTTTTCCATCACCAGCACACTCCATCGTTTTAGCGCAAAGACTCTGCAGTAATCATAAACAATAAGCTGTGAAAGAAAGAACAAAACATTGACAAATACAGAATTCTATTACTGAAAAACACTCACATTAAAATTAAACAGGGATGTAGACATAAAGAAGAATACATGAGGGAATTTTGATATGATGACATAATTATGATCTTACTGGATACTCCAGGGCTATCAAGTTGCCAAATCTGTAATGATCACATACCACTGAAAAACATGATTTACACATAGAACTCAGACATAGCTAAACCAATTAAAGAACTATCTCATATATAATCTGAAATGCCGTATCTATTCATAGTGAATGGAATTATTGGCAATATTCTCCTATAATTGGAAAATTGTCATTGTTTATGACAAGAGAATGCAAGCTATACGAATATTTATAGAAAGATATAAACAACAGCATACCATCCATGTCAGATAAATGAAAAACTGCACAGAGAAACAACTTAGCAACATTTTCAGTACCTGCAGGGATGATGTTGGCAAAACAGTAAGATACATTTTTAAAAATGTCTCTCTCTGGATGATTTAAAGGCTTAATCAATTCTGTCCTGATATCCTGATAGAAATTACAGTGTAGTACGGCATGCATTACAATCTTTAAAACACCTTAACCACAAGGACAAATAAGAACTTTTGAGGAAACTCATCTCTGACATGGTAACATGGATTTTTTTCTGTGCTATGAAGGTAACATTAGAAGCCCTGGATCATGTAGAAATAAGTGATATGTTCAAATCCTTTACTCCAAGTGTCAAGTCAAGTCTCAAATCTTTACTTTCAAGTCCAAGTCAAGTCTCAAGTCATTCCAAGAAATTTTCGAGTTGAGTCTCAAGTTTCTTCTCAAGTCTCAAGAGCCAAGTTTAATGGAAACCAGGAAGATGGTGGTGGGGTGTGTGTGGGGGTGGAAGAAGTGTAGACCACCCGTGTGCCAAAAAGATGATTGGAAGCCTTGTGTTCCCCTGTAATACTGCCTCTGCTGCATTCATGATGGCCTTCCAGCCTGTTGCAAATGGCTTCCACCAAGATCGCCCTGGGATATCCTGCCACAAATCAGCTGTGAGTTGGAGTGACTTGGAGGAAAAACAGCTGAAATCTTGAGCTGAGTCACTTGCTCGTTGCTTCAGAGTGAAATCTGAGTTGAGACGCTGATGGGACTTGAGTCAGACATGAGAGTGAGTTGCTCAACTGGAGTTCTCCACACTGATAGAAATAGCCCACAAAGTGCCAGCCCTGGGTGCCAACCCTGATTTGGATGCCAACGCTGGATGCCAAATCAATACTGGTGGGAGAGGAAGCGGCAGAATAGGCTATTTCCAGCCTCAGACAGTATTAGCCTGGGACATACTGTGGCCTAGGGCAAATGACAGGATGTCCCCTGGGCCTCCACTTTTCACAGAGAATCCAACCAGTCTGGCAGATGAATCCTACTGCAGGGCAAGTGAGGTGGCAATGCACAGCCCTGCCCTCCAGCCCCTCCTCGCCACTTTCTGTCCTCCAGCATGCTCTGCCTGAGGCAGCTGCCTCTTTCTGCCTAAACTCAGGGGAGCAGCAGCAGCTCCTTTCCGAAGAATCTCTGTGATTGATTATCTTCCTACTAGTTTAGCATTCCTCACACCATTCTCTGGATTCTGTGAGTTAGAAATAATTCTTAAACATTGCATTTTCTCTCTCTCTCTCTCTTCATTTTTGGCTTCTGAAACCAGGAATATTGGAACAATTTTGTATATCCTTACACAGTGTACACTGTACTAATAAAAATGAATAAATGCATAATGCTTTTTGAACAGAACATAATACAGTTTTAAAAATCAACATTTTGGGAATAAATCCCTTGCTCATTTTACGCAGCAGTCTAAGATAAATTGAAAATGACTAACATGATTTACATGAGTCTTGAGATATATGTCTATATTAAAAATCTATTCTCTCATAGATTCCTATTTAAGTTATTACAACATGTAATGTCTCAGAACATCAATTGGTCCAAAATAAGGGTGGATGATTATTAACTGGGAATTGGTGATTTGATTGTAACATCCGTATGTTTTATCAATGTTTCCCAGTTCATTTCTGGTTCCAATTGAAAGTGCTGGCTTTAACTCTAACTCAGTTGATGGTTTTAGGATATAATCCTATGCATACATAGACTGAAAAAAGTCCTACAACTCCCAGCATCCCCCAGTCAACTATGCTGGAGATGCAGGACTTTTTTTTCTGTCTAAGCACGCATAATAGGATTGTGTCCCAAATTCTGTTCTTTCTGAATTCAGATCCTTCTTAAAGGTCCTGTGCCAGGTGCCCCACCAACCAAAATGAAGCATGTGGCTACCAGGCAAAGGGCCTTCTTGGTGATGGAACCCCAAGGCTCGCCCCAAAGATGCTTGCCTTTACGGTAATTTTGGAACCAGAGGAAGGCATTTTTGATTACCCAAAGGCTTTTTAAAATCTCTGGTTGTAAGAAAAATGTGATTTGTGTTCTGACCACTGTTTACATTTTGAGCATTTATTTGTTATCTGCCTTTAATCTTTGGTCTGCTGGAAATATTTATGGTGCAAACTGTTACTCTGATACTGTATTATATCATTTTAAGTTCTGAGCTGCTTAGAGAACAATGCCATTGGACAGACTGGTATAGTTAAATAAAGCCAGTTTAGTAGACATACATTGAATGAGAAGGTCCCCACCAAGGAAATTGCCTACCCTTTGTATGGTTTTGTAGTGGACCTGTCATCTGTAGAAGTTTTCTGCATCATAGTGGAACTGCATAGTGGATCCATGGCTTGTTGCCATTACTGTAGATCAGGAACATGTGTGAAGTGGCTCATAACAATGTCCTGAGAAATACTTGGAATGGTAGCTGTGAAAGGGATTGGTAACAGATATGTCACGATATTATTAGTCAGAATCCTTCTGTGGAGGGCTGAAATCTTCTGCTCAGCATGAGTTTGTGTGAGTGATAGAACTGAGAGGGACTAATGTATTCTTGTACCAGGACTAAAGTTTATTTTTGTAATGAGTCTGCAAATTGAACATGTTGGCATGTAAATGCCAAAAAATTGCCTTTTTCTTGATGCTTAGTATCAGTAGAGTAGCATGTAGGATATAATTGATTAAGAAAGATAAATATAAACAATTCCATTATGAAATATTTTAATATTATTGGCTACATTTTGCTATTAATGTCAGACATCACTTGTAGACATAGGGCATTGCAACAACAGGAAAATGACCCCTTTTAAGTCCCTAGATAATTCCATGTCCTTGTATTTAATTTTAAAAAATAAATTATTGTGATTTGTAGGGAACCAGACAGCAATTTTCTTGACAGCAACTTCAAAGATGTTGTTCTCGAAAACAATATAAGAAATAAATAAAATGAGATCACAAATTCCAGAGAAGCATGTTCATGATTCATTTATCTCTTGCACTGCACAATAAAGAGGTGATGAAATCAGTCTTGGGATGTCCTAATCAATGCTTAGGTATGGGGAAGCATTGCTCAATATTGTTTTTAAATCATACAAAGGTTCCTTGTTCTGATCGCATTGCACTCCTTTATTGTATAATGCCATCCTTTTTTTACTACAGTAATCACCCTGGCCTTCCAGCACAATAAGATGCAAAAGAATGGAGCAGAAAAAGGGTGATGGCTTTTGTGAACAGAAATGCATGAAGCACATTTGTACATATTCTGACTTCAGCTACAGAAAAATCTATCTACTTCTGTGACACTAAACTGCAATTATTGCGGCGATTGCAGGGGAGGGGCTGCAGTGAAGCCCTCTTATTGCCGGCCAGCTGATTCCAGAAAATGGTGCTGGGGAACAATAGTTCTGTGCCATGGCAGCTCTATTTTGTCCCCCATGCTCTTTAACATCTACATGAAACTTCTGGGAGAGGTCATCAGGAGATTTGGGCTGCGGAGCCATCAGTACGCTGATGACACCCAGCTCTACCTCTTGTTTACATCTACTCCAGGTCAGGCAGTGGCTGTCCTGAACTAGTGCCTGGCTGAGGTAATGGGCTGGATGAGGGCCAATAAACTGAGCTTCAATCCAGATAAGACGGAGTTCCTTTTGGGGCTTTCGGGTAAGTGATTTTGATACTGTCCTGGACGGGGTTGCACTCCCTCTAAAAAACATGGTCCACAGCCTAGGAGTGCTCCTTGACCCAGAGCTGTCCCTGGAGCCCAGGTGACGATGGTGGCAAGGAGTGCTTTCCTCCAGCTTCGGCTGGTTCATCAGCTGCATCCTTACCTGGATGAGCACTGCCTAGTAATGGTGACACATGCCCTGGGAACTTCCCGATTGGAGTATTGTAATGTGCTCTACATGGGGCTGCCCCTGAAAATGGTCTGGATACTTCAATTGGTACAAATAGAGCTGCCAGGTTGCTGATGGGGACTGGTGGTTATTCTCATTTAACGCCAGTCCTCTACCAGATACTTTGGCTCCCAATTGAAGTCCTGGCCCAATTCAAGGTGCTGGTATTAATCTATAAAACCCTAAATATCTTGGGTCCAGGATACCTGATGGAACGTTTTCTTCTGTATATGCCCTCACGCCCTTTAAGATCTGCAGAGGAGGCCGTGCTCCAGGAACCCTCCTTGAAGGAGGTAAAGAGGATATCTACCCAGAGGAGGGCCCTTTCTGTGGTGGCGCCTCTCTGGGAACCTCCCCAGAGAGGTTCGCCTTGTGCTAAGCTTATATTCTTTTCAGCGCAAGGTGAAAGCCTTTTTATTTAAGAATTAGGGATTTTAGATGCTTAAGTTAACAGTTGCATTTTATTTATTTTAATTATTTTATGTATTTGCTTATTTTTTCTTATGAATATGATTTATTAATCTTTGCTTATTATCAGTTTAACTTGGTGGTATTCTATTACTAATTGTATTTCTCATAATCTATTTATTATTATCTATTGTATTATAGACTGTATTTTTATTGTTGTTTATCTTTTGTAAGCTGTCTTGAGAAGTTTAGTGAAAGATGGGATAGAAAAGTTTTATTAAATTAAATTGAAATTAAATTATTTAAAGGCAATGTTTAGAAAACAAAACATTCTTCATAAATAAAATTAATTTAGCTAATAATAATCCACAAAGTGAATCTTGCTGTAAATTTTTCTGGAAAGTGTAATTTGCTTCAAATTCATGCTAAATATATAAATAAATATAAATATTGTTTTTTATATTGTTTTTTAAATATAAAACAAAGTTGGTTTGGTTTGGTATTGTAATGCAAAAGGCTTTACTTTTTAAATATGCAGATTTTAAAGGATTCTCTGTTAAAATCATCATTACCCTTCACAGAAACCCACAGGTGTCCAGAACCATTATATTTGTAAATTATTAGCCATCTGCAGTCATATTACAAAGGTGGTTAGGATGGTCAAAAAAGAGGACATGAATCTACAAGAAAGAGGACACGAGTTTGCTCAAAATTTGTATGCCAATATGGATGTATATGTATGCTAAAATATATGTATGTATGTAAATACAGAAATAATTGGCTATAGTTTAAATGGCAATACAGTCCTCACTATAGCAAGGAAGAATGTGACCAGCTGTGTTCCTCTCTGCTTTCCAGCTCGTAATTGTAGATGGGCAGCTTCAAGGCCTCGCCTCGCTCTCTTTGTGGTTTCTTATGATCCTTTAGCTTTAAACTTGATTTGGGCTTGGCTGCTTTTCAAATAAGGAACCTGGTCCAAGGGAACACTGTCGGTAATAGGGAGGATGCCTGATCACCCAGTGGTGGGAGGGGTGGGCTGGACGTGCAAGAACAGAGCGTGCGGCCTAAAGGTTCTCTTTCTACAGCCCAGTTCTGTGATTGTTTACACAATTTCATTTATAAATCCACCCAAGTTTATTTTCACTTAATTTACTCTATTCCAAGTAAATGGGCATAGGGTTATACTTTGGGTTTGAGTGGCCGGGATACTTATTCTATACTTAGACTACTAAAATGAGGTCAGCATGTAGTTCCACCTTCTCAAACTTTGTGTCCTCCAGATGTCTTGCACCACAATTTCCATAAACCTCCGACACAGCTGGAGGTCACCAGGTACAGGAAGACTGGCGTAGTCCAACATACAATGTCCCACATAATCCTCAAAACTAGTTATATTTCTTTTTGTTTCCCAGAGTTCAGATCCTGATGTCTGCATTATTGCAGCAGTCCTGACTTCAGCAGCGATGAAGACAATACAGAGGTAGAATACTGGTTCTGGTGCTGGAAATTGTACCTCACACCCAAAGCATCCTCCGAGTGGTGGAGACTGATCTGCAGAAGAGCTATGCACAGCAGCCTTTGAAATATCAGAATGGGAAAAAACATAGCTGCACTCAGTATAAGTCTGCCTTCTTCGCATAGTTTTGAAAAGAGTTCTGGTTGGAGAAAGTTCTCTCTCTCTCTCTCTGCATTCCATCACATGCAATGCGAAGAGCTGTATGTATGTACCTGTTTTCCTGGGATCTGAAGAGGTGGGAGGTGAGGGAGATGGGAGTGGAATTACCAGGAAGAAACTGAATGCTGAACTTCTGGCCAGCAACAGCACTTCTCCATTTACAATTGTGATGTCTGCATGGTGGCCAACTTCGGAACAATGGGCAAGTATTTTCAGAGGGTTTCTTAAATAATGCAGGGATGTCATGGTGTTGAAAAGGCTTAATACCTTAATCCTACAGTTATTTTGTTGTAAGTGAATCCTATTGATTGTAGTGGAACTTCTTACCAGGTTAGTCTTCTTGGGATCTCCACCTCTCAGAGGGAAGCTTGGGCTGTTTATTGGCAGGACAGACTCACTCTCACAACTGTTTTCACCACTGGACCACAACACTGTGCTAGAGAGAAGAAAAGTGCTTCAGTGTGTTTATCTGAGCTGCCAGGAAAAGAATATTGTCTATGCTGAGCCTGTGTTCATCAGGTCCAGCTCCTAACAACTACATAACATTGTATCAGCAAAATAAGTGATCATTGTGAGCGAGCATATCAGAGTCAAAGGCTTGGAGCTCCAGTTCATAGAAATGATTCTAATCCAATGGAGGATCCTGCTGGCAGAAGGTGGTAAGGGAAGTGATTTTTTTGTCAGTTGTCCTTGCGGCCCTCTGGACCATATTTTTGGTTCTTGTTCCATGTCACAGTGATGGACTAGCACTTCATACCTTCCACAGCATTCACAGCCCTTTTAAACCTTTGCCATTGGAGGCTGTAGCCAGGATTAAGTCTTGGACACCTTGTATGCTAAGCCTGCACTATCCCACTGAGCAATGATTTCACATTGGCCTGTTATGCAGTCCAAAAACAAGCAGAATGGAGGACAAGTGTGTGTGCTATGGGCTTGGTTCTTGGGAGATTATGAAGGCTATATAATGGATCTTCCTTTTGGTGATGCTTGTGGCATTGTTGCTTTCTGTGTTGGGAGGCCTAGGATCTGATTCACCTGCCTTTTAGGGCAGTCATGTGTGAATTGCTAAAGAAGAAAAAAATATATAACCATTCATGTACGCTAATTTCTATGTGTAAAAGCAAATTTAGAAATAATTAGTATAATTCAAACAGAAATGCATATATCTCACCATAATGTAGAGGACTAACCAGCTGACTTAAGAGCCTGCCTGTTCGATCTGCTTTAGAGATGCTAACTGTCAATGCACGCCAATTTGTGTGGTTCTTTTATCTGCAAACCAGAATTGACAGAGCAGCACTTGAAACAAAGGGCAGTCCAAATGGGCACATGGTCACCCTAGGGTGCCTCTCTTTTCCAATTTCTTTTCCATTTCTGCTGGGAAAAAGCCACAAAAGGAGACTTTGCCTTGTGCGGGGCATGAACTCATTTTCTTAGGCTAGAACTTGGCTACCCCGTTTGCCTTTCATTGCTCTCTTCTACCAAGTTTCCAGGAAGATCACACTGCCACTTGCCATGAGTTGCTGTTGAAGTTTCAGTTCTTCATTATGCACACGCCTGGACCTTGCAGTATGTTCTTCCCTCCTACTGTGATAACAGTACAGATGTCTTTTAAGCAGAGTTGCTAAAATCATCTACTTGGAGACAAGGTTTCCCAGGAAATTTGAACCCTGCAATGCTTCTGGATTCTTTGCATAGGCCTTCAATTGGTAGCGTGAGCAGATAGGAAGGTGTTATGCTCTATTTCTGGCAACCTGACTGAGCATTGTGGCCACTTATGCAATGTCAAATGAGGGGAAATTTATCCCCAAAAAGAGGATGAGGACACAATTTTTCAAAACTCTAAAATGCTAACTGATATGTTTGATGCAAATTAAATGATTGTTATTTAAATTGAAATAAACTGCTCCTCATTATAGTGGGGAAGACTGTGACTAGGTGACCTGTATGCTTGATCATGCCTGCTGATGAGCAATTTCTATGCCCTAGCACTTCCATTTTGCAGCTTTTTATGGTTAAACCAGACTTGGAATGGATGCCTGATCACACAGAGGACTATATTTGGTAAAGCGGTACACATAACCAGCCTGCTGAGTGGTGTGTGCATGTGTGTGTATGCTTGCATGCATGCATACCAGGCCAGATAACAGCTTGTCAGACACTGACTGGCATCTTCTGTGCATGGCTAATGTGTTCACATTGATGCTGCACAGTGTCATGAACGATTGGCAAAACCAGGCTTGTCAGATGCTGTGCGTGTGTTGCAACGCTAGCTTTGATTTCTATAGCTATTGTGCTGTTTGTTCCTGGCTCTCTGGACCAAAGATCATAACTAGGATCTCAGTACTGCTCTAAAAGTGATATTTGGCCTTCTTTTTTGCTCCAGCAGCTTAATTTCAATTTATTTTGAAATTGGAACTGTTGATGTGGAATTAATTATTCAAATTGTGTTCAAATGCATTTATGTTCCATATGAAGAAATGGGAGTTGACTTATTTTTAGTCATAGAAATTAAATGTTGTGCAGCTCAGACCTTTGCAGCTTAAGGAGAGTTCCTACTAAGCTCAGTGGCACAGAGTCTCTTGTTGCAAGACTTCCTCAAGGATAACATTTCAGTCTCGGCTATGAAAATTCTCATTTTGTTTCCCTCATTTCTCCAAACAACAAAAAAGTATTTGCATCAAATGTATATATACTTTCTTATGTATCTCACAAACTTCCAGCTGTCAATATATCATAAATTCTAAACATTCCCCTCCAAGTGAATTCACTTAATGCTAGGATTTAATTGAAAAATTATGCAGCAAATTGAGGTATTTTTGTCATCTTGCATGCCTCCTAATGTTAGCTGCACTTTTTGCTGCTTCATATTGTTTGCAATCATCTTCAGCAGTGTCAAAATATTTTTCACCACTTCTGCCAAGACATTTCGCACCTTTCCCTTTAAGGAAGAGAAATGTATTGTAGCCTTAAAATAACAAAGAATCTACTTTCACTCCCTATTTCCTATAATCTCAAATGTCCCCGAGGTGTCTGGAGCTGCCATGTTTTTGCACTGTCCAATTATTTCACAAAAAAGCCATCACAGAAATAATCTCCTCCCCAACCTCTCCCCTCAGCACTACCCCAAGCCGATCAATACATTTCAGAGTGGAGTGGCTTGAGTGCAATGAGAGGAGGAAAGGCAGATCAGCACTACTAAGCTTTCTTCACTCCACTCCACAGGCATTTGCTAGTATCTGCTTCCACAAGCCCCTCTAGTCTTCATATGCTAAATCCAGCCACCCCCTCACAGTTCCCACAGCGTCTTACTGAAATAAAAGGCTTGTTTACAAATTCTCCCATCTGACACGAATCCTTATAGAAGCATTAGGACACCCAGCAAACCTGTGTGTCTACATCCATGTAATAGCAGCTACCCAAAAACCATTTTTATGAATTCAAGGAAAAGAACTTGGCTCCACTGAAATATCTGTCATATAATGTGGGGTGAACAGCTGAGCTGTACCCCATTTCATTGTATTCAGGGATCTTCATCTCAGGGACTGCAAGTCTGTAGGTGTTCATGCAAATATTAGCACGTCTTCTGTTTAACTGATGGGTGCATTTATGTATCACCAAATTCAAAACTGGCTTATGTACATGGGATGTGGATGTCCTTCTCTTCCTTGCAGCTGCACAGCAAATCAGTGTTGCCAATGGAATGTGATTCTCCCTGGTAATCAATGCCTCCCTTGCTGTTGAAAAGGTATCTGTAAGAGATTGTGGGACTGTACTGGAGAGCATATTCACTCATGACAAGAGACACAACATACCAGGTTAACAGAAAAATTGCTGTTTTTCATGTGTGTGTGTGTGTGTGTGTGTGTGTGTGCATAGAGAGCACTTGAAATCCTCTTCAGTGCTCCAGGGAAATGAAGTGAGGAAGATGATCAGTAGGTAGAGGGGTACCTTAATTTTGGACCAACTTGCCCAAGGGAATTTGCCTAGTGTTCTCATTATGGTCCTTTTGGCACTAGGCAAAGACCTTTTTATTCAATGTGACTCTCTGGAACTGCCTATAGCCTGTGCCCCTTGGTTCTGGGTTTTCTAATGGATTCTTGTAATGTGTAATCTAAAAGTTCTTCATTGCACATATATTTCTCTGAAAGGAATAGAGTAGTTGTTGCAAGTTAAGCAGCCACCACTCCTGAAGTTGCAAGAATTCCCCGCCGGAAATATTTTTACACCTGATGTTTACTCCAACTTTTGACCTCCCCACACCTACTTCAATAGTAAGACTATCAACCTCCATCTCCTTTAACTTTGGACAATTATAACACACTTGCTGATAGGTTGAAGTGAAAGCAATGGTAGTATAATTTGAAAAAGGATTATCTGTACAATCCTCACATTTTTTTTTACTTTGACTAAACTTGGTGCAGGGCCATCCTGTTTCCTCTGAAATCCTACAAGATCTGAATCAGAAACATGTAATGAAATTCCAGCTTAATTCTTTAAGCACTGGATCCACATAATATAGTGAATATTTGGCAGTTTGCCAAAAGGAAGTTGTTTACTTGTTCCCAAGAGCATAGTACAAAGAAATAGGGTTCTACTTCTATTTGGTGGAGTAAGATGGTGTTGATGCAAAGACAGTGTTTGGAAGCAGCTTTTACCAAGCTGTTGAAAATCTCAAAGAAACAAGGGAAAGAATGTTTTGGATACCCTCTGAACTAATACCATAATTCAAGATGCATCTGGAAAATCATATCAGCCTATTTCCATGAACACTCAAAAGAGGACAATGAAGAACCTCCAGAAGAGAAATGGTTAAATAACTAAAGACTCCATAACCTTATTCTCTGAGTTTTGGTAGCTACTGAGAGGCAAAATACCAATACGTATTTACATGTGCGCTTAAGTTGCATTTGTCAAACTTACCTTAGCATTTGCAATGTATGTGAAGAACCTTCCTACCATTTACCATTTTGTCTGAATTTCTACGACATCCAAGATACTTTTCTCAACCATTATCTTTCCCTTCCTTTCCTATATTAGTGTGCCTCCACACCACTACCCCAATATAAAACAGCTATAGAGCTTTGAACGATATGCACTCTTCTTCTAGAATCTAGAAAGATTAATGATGGTGAAAAGAATGATCATTCTGTCATTCACAGTTGCCAAAATCTTTATGCAATACTATGTTGAAGAAAGAAATCATGCTGTGATCAACGAATGACAATGATCCTGTCTTGTAAATCACTATTAAAAAGGAAGCTGTAAGGAATGGTAAGAAGGCTTTCCTCAAAATATTCCCCTTCCTGCAATACTCATAAAGTTAAAATCTAAGATTACTTTGTTCACTAAATTCAGTGTCTTCCTCAGATCTAAACCGTAGATGACTGCTACTCAGCCTGTTCTTGGCTCTGTGCAAAGTAACCTTCTTACCCAGAATGCTGTACTCCACTCTGCACACAGTCTTTTCACAATGATGCCTGACTTATAGTAAGGTGTTTGCGCCTACCTTTTCTACTTCATCAGTGATACACAATTCATATTCTATCCCAAGCATGCATGGGCTTTCCCCCATGGGTTGGCAGTGAGGGAGGGAGGAAGCAGAAGAGCTATGGACTACTGTAATATTGCTGGAACAGTGCCATTGTACCAAAGTAGATCAATCTCATTAACATCATACTGATGTACCTATACAATGTTAATAGGAATATCATACACATCACACCATGATGCTTTGAGATTATGTGTATACCGTTGGTGAACTGGGAATGTTCCCTGACAGTAGCTATATGTTTATAGTTACCATTTGGATGTTTGACAAACATCTTTTTGTGGAAGCAAAGAGTGCTAATGCTGCTATGAGAGTAACTACTGTCAGCACTTTCTGGTTCATCTCCCTTTGGCCTTTGCATGTCTCCTAAGGCTGCTACTAAGGTCTTGACTGTTGTCAGGTAATTGTGTTTATATCCAGCCAGTTTCATCTCTTCAGCTGCGCCACTGCTGCACAAGCATCAGTGAGTGAAGCTGGGAAGTAACACCCACTCAAGATCCTTCTTGTTATCATATTCCAGTCAAATATGTATTTACAATATTTATTTATGTCCTAGGACAGCTTACAATTAAAATACAACACAATATATAATATATAAGCCTTGAAAAAGCAGCAGAACTATCAAATACATGCAAGATAAAACTCAAGGAGGTACAGAAGAATAGCAGTGGTGCTGGACTGATAAGGTGGGACTGAACTGGCACTTGTTCTTTCTACATATTTATTTTGCATCCATTTTCAAACTCATTATTAAATCTATTAATCTAATTTTAATTATTCCTTCTATCACAGTCATTTCACATGTATTGTTTCTTAGGAAATATACCAATCACATATTTCTGTCATTGTCCAAGAACCTAATCCAAATAATTCAGTAGTGATCTGGCAAGAAAAGACTGCATGTGATTGCAGCTTGTAATTTGATCTCTGTATAAAGGGGGGGGGGGGAGGGAGAGGGAGGGGGAGAGAGACCTCTTATTTTCTCTCCATCTAGTACTAAAATGTATTTTCTCTCCATCTAGTACTACTATGCTTAGTGTTTTGCATCAGGTGCGTTTTCAATCATATTGTATCTGTTTGATCTGCAAACTACTGCTCTGTTTAGGTGGTGAAGGACTTTGCCACCACTGAATTTCCAACCAAATCCAAAATCTAAGTTGTTCTTAATTATTTTGGAAATATATTTGAAAAGAAACATTAAACGAAACTGAGATGGATCAAGATTTGACCCTCTGTCTTGACAGAAGCAACCAGCTTCCCACTGTATGTAGGGCCAGTGTAGTGATTTTCACCAGTTCCCCCTGCAGGCCCCAACACTCCACATTCCCATCATAGAGTGTCTCCAACCTTACAAAGCAGGGGGTACATAGGACAGGGTAAGAGGGATCACATCCTGTCCCTGTTCTTCTGGCACAAATGAAACTCTACTGGGCACAAGTCTGGGTCCGAACCAAAAGGCTTAGAGGCAATGATCTACAGTATTCTTTTGATAGTGTCTGCCTTTTTAAACTAATTCATACATTGGGACAAAGCATTATAAAGTTCTTCCAAGTCCATACCAGATAAGATTGCAGATAAGTTCAAAAGCCAAAAAGCCAAATGTTCCATCATGCAAAATACTGTCTGCACATGGGAAACCTGCATGTCAAGCAGAATGCTAATTTAAAATATTCTTGAGTATATAATGTTTTACATGACAGGAGATTCAGATCTGCCAAACTCCCAACTGTGTTCTGAACTGGCTCTTCAGGACGGTCTGTATGATTGTTTTATTTATGCACATCTAAATAAATCCTATACTGACAAACAGTATTATATATACAATCATGCCAGCAAGAATGTCACAGCTCCAGAAGCAGTATAAGGGGCACCCACTCAGGCTTGAGTCCCAGATCTTTCATTTAGGAAGTTATCTGCCCCACTGCCCTGCTGTCCATAAACACTTGCTGAAATAAAGTGCAGGGGCCTTGGTGTTTCCTCTTGCATCTGATCATTCAAGGTAAGCTGGCTTTTTGCCTACATATGCATTATCTTTTGCTGCCCTCACCCTTGAATCTTTCACCTGAGGTTTTGTTTCATTTTTCCTGAATTAAATGACCTCTGCCCATACTTACCTTGGACGAGTCTCCTTAGGAGACAGCGTCCTTTAAAAACACACAGACACAGAAAAAAAGACTTTAGAATATATGCAAATAAGAATACACAAATTTGTGCATTTTTTCTTTTTAGTCCATTGGGCCTGAGCCCCAGATCTTGGGTCTTTTTGGTATGTAGCACCTCTTCTGGGTAGGCTTTTCAGCAGACTGTCGAACAGAGCAGAGGGAGAAAGAGAACTAGAACTACTCTCACCCCTGAGTATGGGGAGCTAGGTTTCTCCATCGGCACATTCAAGACAACAGACTGTTCCTTTGCAAAAGCTCTTCTCCAAAGTATATCCAGTAAGCACAATCACACAGAATGAGTCTCTGAGCTTGAACAAAACAGATCATTGAACCTAATCTAGCAACTGCTGAGAACCCTTCTTTTGAGCATCCGTGGGTTCCCTCCTCTGGGAGGCCCCTTTTGGAGGTGGACAAGCCTGTTCTCAGAATGTTGCACCTCTAATTGACCAGCCTTTCCTTCTCAATGCCACTTCATGGGATCAAGAGTTGTCCAGGCTTGGCTGTGTCCTGGAATTCTTGTCCCACACCTCTTCCCAGCAACTGTAGATCTAGACTATCCCCAGAGTCCATCTGAATTCTCAGAGAGATCAGCTTGGGGATAAGCCCTTCTGTTTTGGGGTGCCAGTTCCCAGGGCCTCTCCTTCTCATCATCTGATAAGAAGGAATCTGCCTGACCTTGGAATGTGCACCAGGAACAATTGCACCTGTCATTTCCAACACTGTGACATGTCACATTTCACCCCTTCCTTCACTGACACCTGATGGTCATCCAAGCTACCTGAATATTTTCCACTGTAGCAATTTGTTTTAATAAGTATGTCTTTAAGTAGTTGTCCCCCCTTGGTTTGTTTGTTGTTTTTCTCTCACCTTTCCCTTGTGTGCCATATCTTTTAGATTATGAGCCTGATCTTTGCAAGCCATATTGGGATCCTTTCTGACAAAAGTGGGGGTTAAAGTACTTTGAATATACATAGAAAAGGTGAAGAAGGAAGAAATATCTGCTTCTTTCTAATCTCTGAAGTGTGTGTATGCACACGCACATGTCTTTTCTATAAAACTAAGAAGAGTGAACGTTTGGCCATTTTAGTTTGTCTTTAGGTGGCAATGAGGTGGGTAGAAATCTAACCACCACCATCCCTCAAGAATTTTCAACATTGAGAAATAGCTTTCATTTTACAACACTGTCATTCTTCAAAGATTTTTCAACAGGCATCACATCTATTTCACTGAGTTTAGAAACAGCTATAACAAACATACATTGTTTTGATGCACATACTCATGTGTATCAATCTCCCCATCCAGAAGCATACCTTACACCAACAGAATCTACTCTTTAAATGGTGCCCCCAGCCAAGTGTTTCAGTTCCTATACTAGGGATTGCCAGTACAGAAAGGGTGCGTAAGTTGAAGTATAATTGTTCAGTTTTTTTTAAACAGGAAATAATCTGAAGTATTCTCATAAAGGCCATAATCCATCAAAAATTAAGCACTGCAGTTTTAATAGATTAAGCTCTGCACTGTAACTCTATGTGTGTCAACTCAAAAGTAAGTTCCATTTAGCCCAACATGATGCTTCCAGATCGAGGTTTCCTAGCACTGCCACCCAAAAGGTGCATCTATTCCATCTTTTCCTCCTTAGTGGATTTTTGTCTGGTAAAATGAAAGAAGCCATGGGAAAACGGGAGAATTGCAATTTGAAGACAAAGGTGTTGAGACTTCTTGGGAATGAGGTAGGGTGTTACACAATTATAGGCTTATCTGTACGTATCCTTACTCCTAATGTCTGTAGGACGACAGCCTAAATTTCTGCCATTGAAATCAGTGGCATTGGAATATTGGCCAGATTGTACCCAAAGTATTTGAACAGCTTTATAAAATGGTTTACAAAATGTAGGGTGCAATCCTATGGGTGCTGGACAGTGTTGGAGATGGGACTCTAAATCAGGAGTTCCCTCCCTCCACCATTACAACTGCTGGGGAGAGAACCACACCAGCTGTGGCTATGAGTTGTAAAAGAAACATAAGAACAAAAGAAAAGCAATGCTCAATCAGACCAAAGGCCTATCTAGTCCAGTAAACCAGCTGCCCACAGGATCCCTCCAGCAGGATGAATGCAAGACCTCTGTCTGTCCAAGTTCCTCAGCAATGGGTGCATGCAGGCATGCCAGTTCTGGTAAAGTAGGTAGCACATAGCCAGCAAGGCTGATAGCCACTGATAGTTTCCTCTTCCATGGATCTGTCCAATCCCCTTTAAAAGCCATCCAAAATGGTGGCCATCCCCACTTCCCATGACAGCAAATTCCAAAGTTTAACTATATGTTGGGTCCAAACAGCTTCATAGAATGACCCTGGGTGAGATGAAGAAAAATGTTGCTATGTGTTGTTATGTAAGATGAAGAAAAATGTCTCCTTCTTCACATCATGCATTATTTGAAATACCTCTATCATGTTTCCCCTCAGTTGCTTTTTCTCTAAACAGTTCCCATTGTTGCAGCTGCTCCTCACAGGGAGTTGTTCCAGCCCTTTTCTTACCCTTCTCTGTACTTTTTCCAACTCAATAATGTCCCTTTTCAGGTAAGGTGACCAGAACTGAACACAACATTCTGAGTGCAGTTGTACCAAAGATTTTCATAAGGGGAGTAAGATCTTGGATGTTCTATTTTCTATTCTCTTCCCAATTATGTGTAACATAGTTTGCCTTCTTCACAGCAGCTGTACATTGGGCTGACATTTTCATCAAGCTGTCCACTACTACTCCTTTTTTGTTCAGTCATTGCTAGCTTAAATCCTGTTAGTGTACACATGTAGTTAGGATTTTTTTGTGTCCCAACATGCATTACTTTACACTTGCTTATATTGAACTGAATTTGTCGTCGTCGTGGCCATTCCCTCAGCTTTGAGAGATCCCTTTGGAGTTCCTTACAATCCTTTCTGGTTTTAACCCTAAATAGTTTAGTGTCATCTGCAAACTTAGCCACTTCACTACCTACTTCTAATTCTAGATCATTTATGAATAGGTTGAAAAGTCTTAATATGGAATTTTGTGGGACTCCACTGGTGACATCTCTCCATCCATTTATTCTCACTCTCTGTTTTCTGTTCTTTAACCAGTTAGTGATCCATAAGAAAATCCTCCCTTTTATTCCATGACTGCTTAGTGTGCTCAGGAGCCTTTGGTGAAGGATTTTGTCAAAAGCATTTTTGAGGCCTAGTAAACAATGTCTACCAGCTTGCCCCTGTCTATGCGCTTATCGACACTCAAAGAACTCCAGTGAGACAAGACTTCCTCTTGCAAAAGCCATGCTGATTTTTCCCCCCCAGCAGGACCTGTCCCTCTGTGCTTACTGATTCCTTCTTTAATAATGCTTTCAAGCAGTATACCTGGAACAGATGTGAAGCTAACTGGCTTGTAATTTCCTGGATCTTCCTTGGAGGCCCTTTAAAAATTAAATTGGCCATTCTCCAGTCCCCTGATACAAAGGCTGATTTTAGGGACATATTAAATATTTCGATAAGAAGGTCAGCAATTTCATGTTTGAGTTCTTTGAGAACTCCAGGATGGATACAATCTGGACTGGATGATTGCTGATTTTCAGTCTGTCAATAAGGCTGAGAATATCATCTTTTGTCACTACTATCTATCTTAATTCTTCAGACTTCCTGCCAGAATACATTAACTCGGGAACAGGTATCTTCTCTGCATCCTCTGCTGTGAAGACTGATGAAAAAAAATCAGTCTGCTTCTCTGCAATCTCATTATCCCCTGTCCCTTAATGCACCTTTAATTCCATTATCATGTAATGGTCCTACTGCTTCTTTAGTTGCTTTTGTTCTTTTGACATATTTAAAGAATTCTTTATTGTAAGCCTTGATGTTGTTAGCCCAAAGTGCTCCTCTGATAGGCTGCTTGCATCTCCCCTGGGCAAGCTTGTAGTCCCTTCTTTTCTATTTTCATTTGGGCAAGACTTCCATTTTTGAAGTGTTCCCTAATAGCTTCCTTGACTATCCAGGCCCTTGTGCTGCCTTTCCTCACCTGTGGTATGCATTTTGTCTGTGCCTCTATTGTAGTGTCCTTGAAAAATCTTGAACCTCAAAGACAGAGCTTTGTGGGTCCTCCAGGCGTGGGGAGGGAAGGAGACAAGTGCATCATAAGCATATGAAATCAGCTAAGTGTTTTGCAGAATGTCCAGAATTCTCTGAGGGTTGCAGGCAGCCCCATTGGATTATGCAGCTTCTGGCCTAGAAAATTGCTTACAGTAACATTTTTGTAGGCTAAACCTAAATATACTCAGTTTTCATGGTCAACAAATTGTTTATTGGAATACTATTAAGTGTTTTAGGCATAATCTAGTCATTTTACAAGATTTCTGGATGTGAGAGGAACATATGTGACTGAGGATTGCAGTAGTGGGAAAGAATAGTAAAATATAGTACACAGTTTCTAAATTGTGCATAAAGGCCCTAATTGTGGAGACTGGTTAGATATTACTTGTAGTTTGTTCTTTTATCATTGCAACCCATAAATGAATACAGTGCAGTGGCTAGAGCATTGAGGTTTGGTTTTAGGAAACAGGAGGTTCATTTTTCCCGAAACCTCAAATCAGCACTGTATTCCAGCAGTAGAGTGGATAATCTGTCTATATTGTTCACATTGCACACTGAATGGCCATGCAATCATGTCAGCAGGGGCCACAATGCAACACAATGCTGCATGTGTGTAAGCTCCAGTGCACTTTGTGAAACTTTTGATTTAAAGCACAATCTCCGGAGGACAAGGGAAGAAAACCAACATATTGGCTGGAGAGTGCAGGGGCTTGGTAGGATTTTTTCTGTCCAAAGGGGACATAGAATTGTACCCTAAAAAAAAACCTGTTAATGTCTGAGGGATGAAGATAATCCTAAAGTTCAGAAGAGATTCCAGTATTTTTCTTTTCCAGGTTGCTACCTACAGACCTACTTAAGAGATTTCACCCTTAACATGCCAAAGATCACCGTTGGTGTTGACACTGTTGGGACAGCACCGGATGCCTACCCTGAGCCCCTTTTCAATTTTCCTCCTAACTGCTGTTCTTGGCAGCACTGGAAGCTGGTTCTAGCTCCTGTGTTAATTTCCCACAGTTCCCGAGGCCATTGTGGGAAATGTAAACGGGTCCCCTCGCCCCAGGGTGCTGCCAGGTAAACCCACCAGGGCGCACCAGCAGCGGGGGGGGGCACCTGAAGGCATTTCTCCCAAAGCCTCCTCGACCCGGAAACTGAAGTGGGAAGGTTCAATAATTCCACATTTAGCTGGGAAACTTATTTGGCTGCTTCGGGCAAGTCATTTTCTCTCTGCCGACCTTATTTTAGGGGGCTGCGATGAGGTTTACTTGCTGCCCTGAACACTTCGGATGAAAAGGCATATTACAGACGAAATGCATAGCACACACCACCAAAACTATTCATTTTGAGCAAGGGGTGTAAATGTTTTAAAGATACTGCGATACCTATGTGCACAATTTTAACCATGCAAGATTTTGTGTGTGGTGAGGTCAACTCCCCCTTCACAAAAGATTCACTGATGGTATCACAGGTTTCCATGGAAAGCGGCTTTGGGCAAACCGCGGAGTCCCAAATGTTTTGTTATCTCTTCCCCACCCATTTCAGTGCTAGGACTAAAGCAAGGACTTTGCACCGCCACCGCCCGCCTTCAAAGAGCTTTCTGCCAGCAGGGGCGAGAAAGAGGCAGCACTAAAAAAAAAAAAAAGTAAGGAAAAAAAAGCGGTGGGGGAAACGGCCGGGCTCGCGCCCGAGAGGTTGCCCTGTCGCGCGCATCGTGCGTGGGCAGGGCTTCGAGGGTACCTCACGACGATCGCCCTGTGGAAGAAACGGAAACGTTTACAAGGTCCTTCCCGCGCACGCGCAGCCTAGCTGGGGACGCGGGGACGCGCGCGCTGAGCCGCGGCGGCGGGCAAAGACTAGGGAGGGTGGGGGGAGGGAAGGAAGGGAAAGCTGCTGAGGTAAAGTTAGAGTGGGGGTGGGGAACGGAGACGCGGGGGGGGGGGCGAGTGTATGTGTGAGAAAGCGAGCGAGCGCGGCTCCATCAGCGAGGCTAGTGCCGGGGAGGTTCGGCCGCCGCCATTACTAAGCCGTGAACACCGGGGAGGGGAGGGGAATGATGGGGCCAGGCCAGGAGTTCTGAGGGGGCTGCGCGCCGAAGAGGAACGGCGGCCGGCGGCGCGGATCGAGAGTTCCGGGAATGCTGCTGCTCTTGCCGTGGAAGCGCCGGAGACCGAGGTAGGGGAGAATAAAAACCCAGCCCTCCTCTTCAGCCCTCCCCTCGTCGGTCAGCGCTGGCCTCTTCCCCCTCTCGGCTCTGCTCTCCACCCCGCCAACTACACCCGAGCCCATTAGCTGCCGCACCACTCGGGGTCGGAGCCGGGCTGGTGCCGCAGCAGCTCGGGCTGAGCTGCTTGTCGCCAATTCCGAGGAAGCCCGGAGCCGCCGCCAGTGGGAACTGCTGAGTGAGAGCTGGGCAGATCCTAGCTCCCCTTTCTTCCCTTCCCTTCCTTCCCTTCCCTCTTCCTTCCTTCCCTCCCTCCTTCCTTCCTTCCTTGTTCGAGCCTGCTCCATACCTACACACCCCGGGAGGGAGGGGTGGTTCGACGCCTGGCTCGCTCTGGTCCCAGACAGGTGATGAAGGCCCGAGTCAGCGGGAGGGTCGAAGCCTGCTCTGCCAGGTTCTGGCTGCGACGGCTGCCAGCTGGTCACGGCTTCTTCAGAGTGAGGGAGGGCAGGAGGAGGGCGACTCGCGGGGAAGGGGGCAACTACCTTTTCCTCCTCATCCCTTTCGCTGTCTCACCCCTCGCCCGCCCTCTCCCCCGTTCCTGCTGCCCGTTCTGCTTCGCAGTTCGAAGGCGTACATTCTTTTCTTTTTATTCTCCTCTGTTGCCCACTCCACCCCCTTTCTGTGCCCTCTGGCCGCCTCCCCAAATCTCGCTGTAGCAAACTTTAAAGAAGTGACTGGCCTACTCCCCCCCAACCCTACCCCCATCTCCATAGGGTGGGTACAGTGTCTTTTGAAAAACAAGGATAGGCAGGCTGTGTAGCATATTACAATGTTCGTTCTTGCCTCTGAAGTCCTGGATCTCCTCTGTCAAGGGAAAACACTTGATGGAAGTCTAAAAAGGACAGCTTAATGTGGGGAGATGCTTAATAAGTTCAGGGAGAGGGTAAAAAACTGCCAGCTTGCTGATAGCCTTTTGGAGGGGGTGGGCTATATGGTATTTCAGAAAGAGTGTGGAAACCTTCCATGTGTCCATATGTACGTGATGCTTCCATCAAAGATTTATCTGAAAAATAAAAAAAATGTTCTAAAACTAGACTAAAATAGGCTGGTGGGTGGTTGTGCATGTTAAGTTTAGGTTCTGGAGATAATTAGTGTATTTCCTTCTAGCTTAGATATGAGCAGTTGCCAGATTTCTTAGGTCTACACTGCATAGGAAGGCATTACAATGGATCCAAACAGTTACGGATCAATTGTACTTCCATTTTATCTGTATATTTAGAAGGATTTCATTTAAAGAAATTATGACATTTGCTTTAGTGTTAATAATTTCATATGAATAAGTAATATATTTCAGTATTGCCTTGTTTTTAGCATATATTAATTTCAGACTGTTACTAATCACAGTCCACATGATTAAATCATATATGAGGATCCTGAACATTTTGTGTGGCTATTTTAGAATATATATTCTCTCTCTCTCTAAACACACACACACACACACACACACACACTAAAATAATATATTAGAAAGCATGAAGATATTGCTGTAAGTTCATAGTATCAGTACTTGAAATTTGAGTGTGAACTATTCAGTGTAGCTTATTGCACTAATGATCAAGCAGCCTCTTGTCTATAAAACTCATGTCATGTTACATCAGTTTTAGTGTATGCCTAAGCATAATTATCAGAAGTTCCATTGAGTTAAATGGAACTTACTTCCATTCAAAGTGCCTTGAATTGCATGTTTGCTCATAAGTTTTACTATAGTCTGTAGGGTTTACTCTCAGGTAAGTGCACATAGAATTTCAGCCTTCATTCCTAAAAATGCTACATCTGTCATATTGCCTGGTTGATAACACTTGTTTATTCTAATTTTAACGTTAAAGCTTATTATCTATTTGGCATGTAAATTAGCTCAATGAATAGATATTATAGGAGAAGATAGTTGTACCAAGATATTTTTGTACTACCAAAATGCACTATGGCATCACCCAAGTACCCCAACCTTGATTTGGCAACCGATTTATCTATACTATTTACAATTTGAAAGATAATCTTACTGTATTTATGTTTCTTTTGTGGGTTCCAGTTTATTTGTGCAAGTGCTATCATTCCTTTTATCAAACATGCTCCAAGAACTTCTTCCAAGTCTTCTGGGTGTCAAATTTCATCACTTAATTTTGAAAATTAAGTCACATTTTTCTAGCACTGAGGCTTTTTATGCACTGATAATACACCTTGCAGTCCATGAACCACTTACTTATAGTTAAGGCCTGTACTGAAGGTTCTACCTCTTTACTTATTGAAGAGCTTTTATTATTCAGCTTTTAACAATCCAATATGACTTTATAACACATTCTTTAAGATATTTTTACTTCTTAAACATGTAAATATATCAAATGGATGCTAAAAATTTCTTCTCTCATATTTGCTAATAGTCTGTTACATTATCAGTGTACTCTGTAGAATATTGGAGTAAGTAAGGGTCATCTGTTGAAACATATCTTGGAATCACATGGTTTAAATTTAGTTCTGAACATGAAAGATTAGGTTGGTAAAACAAACTTTACTTAAAATAGTTTTACTGGATGAGTTATACCTATTATTGGGTTTGGATGAAGCACTGTGGCTCATTGTAGGTTAGTTAACCCATGGCAATCTATGGTGCCCTCAAGTGCCAGGGTGTATATGCAACTACGCTGCGGTTGTCATTTCATGTGAACCTAGCAAGTCGGTTATGTGAAAGTTGTTTAACTCACTGGCCATTTTAGGGTTACACAAAGGTTGTTTAACTCTTACTGAATTTCCATGTCAAGACAACCACAGAGTAGAGGCTGTATAATAAAAATAGTGGCCCCATATGTACCATAGCCTCATGAAGGGCTGTGATGCAAACAGCACTAGTAAATTGATGCCATAGATTTATCCTTCAGAGACTTCTTGTCTTCCTGCAAAGTCTCTGACATAGTGCTGTTTGAAAGCTAAAGAACTAAACTCAAACAAGTGAGGGAGCAAACGTAGCAGTTTTCTATAGGATATTTCAGTTTCTTAGCACCAAGGTTAGAGACAGGTGGAAATCCAAGCTTCAACCCCCATCTCCATTGCAGCCAACATGGATAGAACTACACTGGCTGCTTTTCTGCCCAAATAGAGCTAAAAATGACATTCTGATGGGTGCGGACCAGGACACAAAATATTCTGAAGTCTTTCCAGCCTCCTTCTATACCTCACCAATATGTTTTGCTAGTTGGACAAGAGCCGATCTAGTGAAAATGCAGAGCATGAAGGCAAGGTGGCAAAGATGGTCTGCTGCTTCTCCTGCTCTCCATAGGATGCTGATAAGCCTTCAAGCTTAATGCCTGCAAGCATTGAACATCCAACCCATAGGACTATGCTCTAAATTAACAATATGTATAGTATGTGAAAGCAATAATTCATATTTTGCAAATCTTTTAATCTGAAAAATACAACTCATAACTTCTAAAATCTTTGGATTTGGAACAACTGGGTGTGTGCTCTAGCCACTGTTGAAAATCCATAACTATACCATCGTATAACTCTTAACAACTCTGCACATAAGAAATTCTTTACTTTAAAAGGTGGTTCCTTTTTATTATATAAATTACTATAAAAAGTACCTAAGTTAAAAATGGCAAAATAGATGCACAATTAAGAAAGATTTGCTAATTGTAAATGGTGCATGTGTGATCAGTTGGTTGGGTTTTCTTGTGTTAAAAGTGGTGGAAGCATTGACTGAGCCTTTTCCACTGTGGATTAGGTCTACAGATATTATGAGGTGTAGAAACTGAATAATTCTGTAACTTGTTATGGATCTCACAATGTTTATTATCAGAACTAGAGTGCTTGTCCTGACAGAGCCTACTGACTTTACTCTAGAACTTAGAAGAGAGGTAGAATCTGTTCCACTTCATGTTAGCCTTTGGAAGAAGCCCAAAGCATTGCAGGTTTCTCTTACTGCTTTCAGCTTTCTACATTGTCTAATAAAAAGTAAGATGTTGTCAGTTATGCTATGCTGTGAGAAAGGATAAAAGCAGCAAGAGAGACTCAGGGTTTCTTTTGCCTTACTCCAAAAGTGAAAGATGACAAGACCACTCCTTCTCATCCTGAATCCCTCATGTGCCAGATGATTTTGACTGGACAATTTGGTTTGTCACGCTTGTCAAATATTGGAAAGTTGATAAAGCATGGGTAACAAAAGTTGGTTCTTTTTGTGGTGGTACAGAGGAGGTTAGGCTTTACCAAAGTTATTGCTAGTAATTCCTTGGGGCCTCAGCAGCTGTGTGTTCGATCACTGCATTGATATCTGGAATCTATTAACTCATTTGGTCATGGAAGTATTCATTAACTGCAGTATTTAAGTACTGTGATATGAAGTCATTTAAACTCTTTTGTCAAGAGTTCTGTAAGTAGGATACCTGTGATCAAAAATTCTGTATAGGTTTATACTCCTTCCTTTAAAAATGAATATTTGAAGTACTGACCAACTCAAATGTGAGCCATTCAACTTATCATAATCATTTGAATATAGCTTTGTTAAAATATTTAGGCTTGGATTCAGGGAAGTTAGTCATTCTATTTAGCTCAATTCAAATCAATGGGAAAAGCTAGGTATGATTAACTGATGCATGACTGTCTTAATCTGGAGCCAGCCTTTAGTATCTTTGGTATCTGACTTTTTAGGTCATCCTCTTGATACAACACTGCTTACATGTTATTTACATGTTTTCACTTGCCACATGGTTTTCTTTCTTTTTTTCTGCATCTATATTTCAAGATCTAAAAGTCTGGAAGTTTTAGTAAGTTGTTACAGTCTGTTAATAACTTTCTAAACTAGACAGATATTCGCAAACATAATTTTACTTCTTGAAGAAAAAATATATTTCTTACATTAAAATACCTTTATTTGATTAGTTTTGAAATAAATAAATATAATTAACAATTGTTTTGTTGTTGAAATAAATCCATATCATATTTGAAATTGCAACTTATATCAGCTTCTGGTATGTCTAAAGAGGATGGGGGATTTGAAATTAGAGACTGAATAGTTATAGCTGTGATAATTATTTTCATTAAACTTCTACAGATCACCTCAAAAGGAGGTTCAAGGTATGTTCTGTCATGAAGATTCAATCAGTAATGGTATATGAGAAAAGTTGTTCTTGGAAGGGCATTGCATTGTGGTGTGTTCATACTAGATGTCTGACTGGTTTGTTTACCAATTGGTATGATTTACCGAATGGTATGATCTTACTGGTATGATTGTATGCTGATCAAACAAGCAACTGAAATACATTTTAGAGAACACAAGGGACTGTCAGAGAATTAACATCTCTGCAAAAAACCTAACCATCAAAATCTAAAGTACAAGAAAGACAATTTTAACATAACATCTCTGAAATATGATACTTAATGGTTTGCTTCATTCCCTCTTATCTCAACATAGTGTGGACTTTTAGTGATATGTATTATTGATATGTATTATTATTATTTTCACCTTCCAATAGCTGCGGCTCTTCTTAGTATATGGATAACACTCAATTCTCATGCTCTTTTTCATGTGGTCTAGGTCAGGCAGTGGGCATTCTGATTGAATGTCCGGGGACAGTGATGAGGCTGAATAAACTGAGGTTTAATCTAGATAGGATAGGGAATTGATGGTGTGGAGGACCTCTGACTCTAGTTTGATATTTATCCTATTTTGGATGAGGTCTTATTCTTGCTTAAACTTCAGGTTCACACCTTGTTTGTGCTTCTGGGTGTAGGTGGTATCTGTAACTAGGAGTGCTTTTCATAGCTTCTGTTGGTTTGCTAGCTGCACCCTCTTCTGGAGAGTTTCAAAAGACTCTGCCACTGTCACGCTTGCCTTTGTAACATTCAGATTAAGATTATTACAGTGCACTTTATATGGAGCTGTCTGAAAAGAATTCAAAAGTTATATTTTATGGCAAAATTAATTGACACCTACTGCTTTGAGTATATAATAAACCCTCAAAGGTCTTCACAAGACTTACGGTTGAATTTTGTGACAACTGAAAATCAGATGTTGATATATGAAACTGTGTTCATACTCAGATCTTTAACTGAGCTTTTGCTTTGTGTGCTGGCTTCACTACAACTATGACAGACTGTGAATTGTGGTAGCTAAATTATGAAGTGAACTCCTAAGAGAGGTCTCTCCATGCACCTGTTAGGAGGCAGGTTAAGACCACCTTTCCCGAGAGCTTTAGGGGGAAGAAAGGCTTAGGTTGCAGTTTTCTGTGGTGCTTTGTTTTCTTTTGTTTTTTTATTACTGATGCTTCAGGCAGTTTTAATCCCAGGTTTCTGCTTTAAATTTGTATCTCTCAGTGCAATACAAAATATTAAGCATTGTATTTATTTGCTATTAATAGCTGCTTTGGATATCTCATGGAGAGAGTGGAACCTGAGTCTGTAAGGAAACAGTCCAATGCATGTTAAGACAGAAGTCCTACAGCTCTCAGCAGACCCCAAAGACATACATAGGAGTACACTGTAAAATAAACTTTAATGCCTGATAGATGACAGTAACTTTGATGTTCAGGAAAACTTTATTTTTTTCTCCTCTACAGATTTTTAAGTGCAGACCTAAGACTACAAGTAGTAATGGTGTACTTTAATTTGTTTGTTACAAATGTCTACTAAGAATATGACTTGTAATACAGCCCTTATTAAGCATTTTAAAACATTAAACTATTTTTAAAGTGCTACCCTTATGGTGCATGTTGTTTAAATTGACTTAAACTAAGATGATACCATTGTATGTTGCCCTATTTTGATGGTTGTACATTCACATTTTTAAAACTGTGTCATCTGATGGATTTTCAGATCTCTCAGGGAGGAACCATTTGAACATCCCTTAAATGTGTGACATTCCTGACAAGAAGATCTTTAAAAGTATTTCGGTCTCCTTGCATGATCTTCTGTAGGGGTAAGTTTGAGTTTCTAAGTGTTTGAAAACTAGTAGATATGTAACATTACCAGAAAATCTCAAATTGTGATATGGATAAAAAGTTACAAAACGCAACTGACAGGAAAACTTGTGTGTGAATGCTTCCAATTTTAAGTACCTTCGCAAACTGATTTTTTTAAAAAAATCAAGAAAAACTAGAGTAGGTCACATTATTAGATTATGACATGTCAACTCAGCACTGTCACTGAATTTTCTGATTTTGGTTTCTGCACTAGTCTCATGCCACAAGAACTTAGATCGTAATTGGACTTTTTTTTAAAAAAGTATGTTTGTTGTTGTCACCAGTGGTCTGCTTCATATCAGGCACTGTAATGGTTTCTTACAGAAAATTTTCTAGCTGCTTTTTGCCCCCAAAAGTACTGTTGGCAGTAAACAGTGTCTTTGGAGGCAAATAGCAGGTGGTGGTAGTGCTGAGTGGAAAGCCATTGCTGGATTCTGATTCAGATCAGGGACACAAGTCTACCTTTCCTTCCAAATAAGTGCCAGTATTGAGCTTACTTTTCCAAATCCATGCTTAACATAGTATGTAGTTATATTCACTTCTGTGTCTGCACAATGGCTACCTTCCACATTCTCCTGTACCAGAGTTCCCAGCATTGGAACTCAACTGCTTACAATGTTTTCCTGTTCTATTCCTCACCTTCTTGTAGAGTCCACCCTTTTAATATACTCATCCTGACAGCTATCCTTTGTCCCCCTTCCTCTACTTGTGTATAGTCTTGGGGGCAGGCTGTTCTATGTTCATCAGACTTTAAGCAGTGTGTGGTATCTAATTGCTGCTTGAATGTTCAATGAATCTCTTCCACTCAAAGTTGCTTTTCCATGTTTTAATAATATGTCCTGGAGGATATGTTCTGCCTTTAACAAACCCACTTTTCCAGCAGCCCAGGTGAGAGAACTTTAAATTTTGGAGAGCAAGAATGCTCAGAGAGAGGGGGAGGTTGTCTTACAGCAGCTAAGGTAGTCTGTTAGAAACACTGGAGCAGTTTTTTGGGAGAGATTCTATTCCGGGTGGTATTAGGAAGGGTTTATTCCCTCTCTAGGAATGTTGCGGATATGACCTGTGGGTTGAAGGAGGAAGTTGCCACATTTTCAGTTTCTCTATGGCTGCTTGGTTCCTGTTCTTCAATTGCAGAGCTGCTTTGTACCATATAGTCTCTTTTGCTCTTTCCTCTAGCACTGTTTTTTATTGGAACTTAGCTAAAGAACTTTTGAAATCCCATCCTCTACTCCTTGCCTGAGAATATATTCCTTTTAAATACATTACAGTCAACAGAATTATCTACTGCTTTATTCCAAATGCAGATAGATTTTTTTTTGAGAAAGGAAGTTTGTTTTGTAAATGTCTGAGTGGACAATTTCAAAGCACATTGGATCAGTGCCCGATTCCTTCCTTCCACATTTTTACTTCTATATTTCTCCATTCTACTTGCCACTGGCTTCTCTATTTTCCTCATCTCCATCCTTACATACCTTGCTGAAATGAATGCTTGTCAAATTTTGTACTCAGGTTTGTTTTGTTGCCCTGAGATTGATCATGAAAACCAACTGTTTTGCTGCTGCAAAGAAGGAAGAAAAATGGGAATGGATTTCTTTGGAAGGGAGACTCTCTGAACCCTTTAAATCCTTGTTTTTAAAGCAGATGCATGATATGCTGTAATGTGCTGGGCCTTTTCAATAATGTTGAGAACATTGTTAGAACTTTAGAACAAGAACTGAACGCAACTCAGGCTTATGGGGAAAATGCTCTTATTATTTATTTATTTATTTATTTATTTAAAGCTTTTATATGCCATCACCATATGCCTCGGCATCCCAGGAAGGCTCACAGCACATACAATTAAAAACAATAAAACAATAACAAATACCATAACATATTACTGTATTTTTTGCTCTATAAGACGCACTTTTTCCCCTTCAAAATAAAGGAAAATGTCTGTGTGTCTTATAGAGCGAATATGTGTGTGCACTAAGTCTGTGAGATGTGCAGCCCATGGGGAAGTGATGGGGAAAGTGCCTGTGATTATGTGCCCATCTGATTCAGAATATTCTTTTTCTTGTTTGCCTCCTCTAAAAACTAGGTGCGTCTTATGGTCAGGCGCGTCTTATAGAGCGAAAAATATGGTATATAAAAACAAAAAGAGCAACTGTTAATGATAAAATATTCATTTTTAAAAATAGCAATCAAATATAAACCTGGCGCTAAAAAGAATATAAACTCGGTGCCAGGCACACCTCTTCAGGAAGCACATTCCATAAACTGGGCACAGAAAAGGCCCTGCTCCAGGTGGATGTTCTTTTTATCTCCTTTAAAGAGGGCTCCCGGAGCAGAGCCTCTCCCACAGATCTTAAGGGGCATGAGGGCATGTAAGGGAAGAGGCGCTTCTTCAGGTATCCTGGTCCCAAGCCATTCAGGGCTTTATAGGTTAAAACCAGCACCTTGAATTGGGCCCGGACTTCAACTGGAAACCAGTGTAGCTGGTAGAGGACCGGCGTTATATGAGAATAACAACCGGTCCCTGTCAGCAGTCTGGCAGCTCTGTTCTGTACCAGCTGAAATATCCGGACTGTTTTCAAGGGCAGCCCCACGTAGAACGTATTACAGTAATCCAACCGGGAGGTTACCAGAGCATGAATCACCATCGCTAGGCAGTGCTTGTCCAGGTAAGGGTGCAGCTGGTGGATCAGCTGAAGCTGTAGGAGAGCATTCATTGCCACCGCCGCTGCCTGGGATTCCAGTGACAGCTCTGGGTCAAGGAGCACTCCCAAGCTGCAGACCCTGTCCTTTAGAGGGAGTGCTACCCCGTCCAGGACAAGATCAAAGTCACTTATGTGAAACCGCAATCCACCCACCAACAGGACTTCCGTCTTGTCTGGATTGAGGCTCAGTTTATTGGCCCTCATCCAGCCCATTACCTCGGCCAGGCACTGGTTCAGCACAGCTACCGCTTCATCTGGAGTAGATGTAAATGAGAGGTAGAGCTGAATGTCATCAGCATACTGGTGACACCGCTGCCCAGACCTCCTAATGACCTCTCCCAGTGGTTTTGTGTAGATCTTGAAAAGCATGGGGGACAAAATAGAGCCCTGCGGAACCCTATGGCACAACTGCCACAGCGCAGAGCTATAGTCTCCCAGCACCACCTTCCAGAGTTGGCCAGCCAGGTAGGAGCAGAACCACTGCCAAGCAGAGCCTCTTACTCCTAACCCAGCCAGCCTATCCAGAAGGATACCATGATCGATGGTATTGAAAGCTGCTGAGAGGTCCAGGAGAACAAACAGGGACGCACTCCCCCATCCCTCTCCCTGCACAGGTCATTGTACCGGGGGACCAAGGCAGATTCAGTGCCATAACCAGGTCTGAAACTGGACTGAAATGGGTCCAGATAATCCGTTTCATCCAAGCGTGCCTGGAATTGTCCCGCCACCACCCACTCTAACACCTTGCCCAGAAACGGGATGTTGGCCACTGGTCTTAAATTGGCAGCCACCTCTGGGTCCAGGGATGCCTTCTTCAGGATAGGCCGGATCACCGCCTCGTTCAAGGGGGTAGGGACCCGGCCTTCCCTCAGTGAGGCATTGACAACCTCCCAGACCCAGGGACCAGTCCCGTAACTGGCTTCTTTAAGTAGCCAAGAGGGGCAAGGGTCCAAGAGACAGGTGGTAGGACGTACCATTCCAAGCACCTTGTCCACATCATCAGGCCGCAATAACTGAAACTCATCCAATAACGATGGACCAGACAGCGCTCTGGACACCTCCTGTACTGGATTCAAATCAACTGTGGAGTCCAGATCATGGCAAATCTGAGCGATTTTTTCCATGAAGTGCTGGGCAAAGTCGTCACAGCAGGCTGCCAAAGGTGCGATCACTTCCTTCTCCTGGCCAGAATATATCAGGCCTCTCACCACTCGGAAAAGCTCTGCCGGATGGAACTGTGAGGAAGCAATGGAAGCAGAGAAGAACCGCCTCTTTGCTGCCCTCACCTTCACAGCATAGGCATGATAATGTGCATGCAAATGTGTTCGGTCAGATTCGTCCCGAGATTTCCTCCACTATGTCTCCCAGTCCGCTTCATCGCCCGCAACTCAGGCGTATACCATGGTGCTGAGCGGGTTCTGCTAGGTGGGAGAGGACGCTTAGGAACGATCATGTCGATTGCCCTGGTCATCTCCCTATTCCACGAGTCAACCAGGACATCAGCAGGAGCGCCAGCTTTATCTGCCGGAAAATCCCCCAGAGCCTTCAGGAATCCATCTGGATTCATCTGGCTCCAGGGCCGAACCATCCTAATATGGCCTGCACCCTTCTGGAGGGAGAGATTAGACCCGAGCTCAAACCTCACGAGGAAGTGGTCTGACCATGACTGAGGAGTTAAGATCAAGTTAACCCTTTATTTTGTGGGAATGGCAAGCTACCACATGCTGAGAGGAAATGGTTAAGCAATCTGCAAGTGTTCAGATACTTTTTTCTATATTCTAGCAAGCTAGTAGAAATAATTTTTGTATATAAACACATATAATTTGTGGAACCATGGGTATGCTGTGTATATGCTAAAGTACCTTCTTAGATGAGGAGAGACTTGTGTGAGAATCTCAGGAGCGGGAGTAGAGGACCTTGTATAGATTGCTCTTTCCTCATGGTTGACATTGGGAGTAGGCAGAGCATTCTGTGTGAAGCTTTCCCTTCTCGAGGAGATAATGGAGAAAATTTTCTTTACTCTGTACTTCAGCAGTCCTGATGAATATCAGTGCATACACAATAACTAATAAGGGAGAAAGTGTTCACTAAAGAGAAAAGGGCTAAGAGGAAGGAACATACAGATCCACGTCCCATTACCTATCCTTTATCAGTGATTAGTGGGCAGGCAGCATTATGTTTCTGGGTTTCATCTGCTAAGTGTTAGCTTGTCCCAAACAATGGGGAAAGCCTTCACTTATCGCAAATCAATAGTTGTATTCCCTGATGGAACAATGAGAAGAAAATAAGAGGTTAAAGCAGTCTGGATATTGAGGAGGGGTTTGAAGAATAAAAGAATTAAAATGTTGGAACTTTGGAAAAAATCAGAGACCTGAGTTGGAAAATAGGGAAAGATGGGTATATTAGTAATCAGAAGCATCTTTTTTAAATGAAAAGAGAAGTTTGCACATGCTTAGTGGGACTTTCATACCACCAGCAGTTCCCTGCATTATATTTCAAAGTGCATTTGAAATTCATCCATCTTGGAAAGACATCTTGTGATGTAAGGTTGGTGGGAGTACTAGTAGTAATACCATTTAACTAAGTGGGGAAGAGAAGGAAAGAAAGGCAAGTGGGTTGGCTGGCTGGCTTTCTGGATTGGGGTAGTATAGAATGCCAGAAGGATGCAGTAAGGAACCATAGAGAATGGACGGATAAGATCATAATGTAAGAGTAAAAGAGGCAACTTGGGGCATTTTCTTTATTGAATAGGGAAGAAAGAACAGGAGAGGATTACAGTGCTTCAGACAAAAAGTGGCCAGTGTTTCAATACTGTTTATGTTGTAGAAAGAGTGGAATACTGGGTAAAATAAAAGAGAAAAGTAGTAGAAATTTGTGACTAGTTGAATGTAGGCAGAGATGGCTAAGGCAGAATTAAAAAAATGATTCAGTGGTTGAGAACCACTATGAAATGTGTATTGATAAAACAGAATAGAAGATTATCAAGAAGTATTTATGGCAATATTAGGAATTATCAAGAAGTATAAATGGCAAGATTAGGAATCTTTATCCTATCTTCAAGTCAGCTCAAACTAAATTGCTAGGAATAAAGCAGAGAAATGTGGACTTGGCTTTTTAATGTAGGTTTGAGAATTATAATTTTAAATGCTGTAGCAAAAGTCACATAGATGAATGAGATCACCCAGCGAGTTGGACAATTTAGAGTGAGGAAAAGTATAGCACCAATAATAATGACTCTTTGCAAGCCCAACAGGAAATGGTAGAAATTGAAATGTTAACAAAAATACTGGGGTCTAGACATACAATACTTTCCCCACAGGGTTATTCCATGTGAGAAATTGGGAACCAGGCTTTAGGATTGCAGCCTCCTTCCCCTCGCAATTATATAAACATGAAATTTCTTCTGATCCAGGAAGATGAGTTCTTCAAGGAAAGTCATGCATTTGGATGTCTGGGTATTGTCTCTCAGGTTGGGCATTTATCTTTTCTGCAGTGAAGAAACTGACAAAGGGAAGGAAAGAATCCTCACAAGCCCTAATTGTCTTTCTGATTGTTTTCTGAGCACAATCCCATATTAGAGACTAGTATCTGAACAGGCTTTGAGAGGTACATGTTTGGCCAGTAGGCCTTACAAATCCTATTCAGAGAAGGGTCTTTTAGATCAATATAGGGAACATAGTTAATGTTCTCAGTTTTGCTTTGTAAGTCTTATATCATCTTATTTCCCCCCTCATATTAATAATCTTGAGCATTTTCTGCTTATTAACTGATTCAACAAATCAAGCAAATGTGTGGCAAAGAAACATGTGACCATTCTTGAGTGACATTTGGATATACTTTATTATCTGTCTTTGGATTATTTTTTTAATAAACATACTTAGAACACCCCTTAAGCTTTCATGTAAAGAGGTCTGAGAGGAGTAAGAAAGTTATAGTGTATTATTACTGTGCTGAGGCAGGAATGCTTCAGACATTCTGAGCAGATTAACTAACATAATCCAGATTGTGTACCACACAGGAGAGCAGGAATGAGCAAACTCTGCATTGGTAAAGGCTGAGGAATATGTTTCAATAAAAACACTCAGTGCTATGTGGAAAGGCAAAACAGCCCTCCACGGTCACTAAGCCATCTGTCATGCAGGAAACTACATCTGTCCTTCCTGACTACAAATATGGCAATTAGTCTCTGAACCATGAAAACACAAGGCATCAACCAAGTTTTTGTAAGAAAAAAAAAATAGATCTCATATGTAAATTCAAGCTAAACAATAACTTCTGTCCAGTTATTTCAGAAGAAAAAGAACTGTTTCAGTAACCTAATGCTGAGGTATTGGATTCAGACAACTGATATATTCATATTTTTCCCCAGAGTGGATTATAAAACAAAATAAAGCTGATTGTGAACTACTGGTTAATAGACCTATGTGACTCAAGTTATCTCCTAAAATATTGATGAAGCCACAGTGAAAAGATGCTGTGTTTATCCAGATGAGCATTGTGTGACTAGTGGATATTTTTTGTATTTTTGCCATTCTGTAACGTGTGTTGCCTCTGAAGCAGAGTGTTTTTTAAACGAAAGAGCATTGTGCATTGAGTGCTGTTGTGGGAAAAACTCAAGAAAGTTTGGGAATAGATGTTTGATTCTCACCTTAGCCTTTATTGGATCTGAACCCCCCCCCCAAAAAAAAATCAATCTAAGGCAATTTGATGGGTCTGTGAAAGTATGTTCCTACTCAACTAGAGGCAGAGTTCTTGTTGGTGCTATCTAGGCATAGATAAATTATTTAAATTAGATTTTAAAGTTAAACACCTTATTTGATGTGTTAGTGTTGTGGTATATATATGCTTTTAGTTGTTATAGATAGTATATACAATATAAATAACACATCTATAAATATAGATTAGATCTAAAGATATCATTCATTAGGGAAAGCAAAGTGACCCCTGAATTCTGCTGATCATTTCTTCTGAAGCCTTCCTGTCTGGACTGAGTGTCATTTGTCCCTATTCTGTCCATTGTTATGCTCAGGCATTGAATCACCACTGCCTTATTGGAATTTGATGAAAAAGATAGCTGAATGTCAGTTCATCCTACACCTCTAGATAACTTTTCTCAGCAGTTTCATGTAGGCATTTAGCATCACCTTCTGTAATTGGCTATCTAGAAGAATACCATTTCAATGTTCTCAAAAGATTCAAGTCCAAGGGAATCAATAGGGTTGCACTTCCCCTATCCCTCTTTTGGCAAAGGTTATCCAATAGGCAACCAAGGGAGTTTCCATTCAAAAGGCAAGGCTGATGTCTAATTAAAATGGATCTAGATAATGTACTTGTTTCAAGATTTTGTGGAGTTGACTGTCAACCATCTGCTCAGATAAATAAATAAATCAAGCGTCTTGCCCAGGAAGAGGGGATGTTGGCTGCTGGCCTGTAGTTAGCATCATCCAGGTCCAGGGTAGGCTTTACCCCCAGAAGTGACCTAATTACCATCTCATGAAAGAATCTGGCACCAGTCTTTCTTTCAAAAACAATTACGACCACCATGATTCAGCCCGATATCCCTTCCTATTAAGTTAAAAAGGGGTGGGGGACAAGAGGCAAGCAAACAGGTAGCCAAGTTGACTTGACCAAGCACCTTATGCTAGTACACTGCTGAAGATTCTACCATTTCTCTCCATGGCCCAGATTGCAGCAGGTTAGAGTGCCCAAGGAGCACCAGCTATATCAGAAGGACCCCACCCCCCCGAGCCATCTGGAATCCACAAGCTTCCATGGGCAGATAATTTTATTAGGTCCTCGACCCTTGCAGGGGGGGAAGGTTGTTGGGAATGTAAACATAAATAGGAAGTGATCTGATCATGATAATGGGATAGATACTTTCAGATTACCATCCTACTGCCCAGTCAAGAAGAGAAGAGTGCATTGGGCTGATGCTGTGCTGAGTTATTCTCATGGTTGTCATGGTGTCATGAAGACCTGAGCTATCCTGAATTTGGCAGCCTCAACATAGAGGTTGAGATCATGCAGAACCATCATTTTAGAACTGTTCAACACCAGCTGAGCTTGAGCTTGTCAGTTCAAGCAAGAGAGTCTGAAAGGTGGTCAGGTTGACAGTATACCAGGAGAATCCCTAATCTGCCTTAGGTACTCAACACAGAGTATAAGCACTTAAGATCAGGACTTGAATGGGCAGGAAGTCTAGGGAGGGAGGTAGAATTCCTGTAGATGCCTCTTCAGGCCAGTGTTGTTGCTGCACTGAGTACTTAGGAGGGTATAGTATGGAGAAACTAATCTCTCCCCATTCCCCCAACTAGGTTTCAGTGATGTACACCAGGGTAGCCCTCATCCACTGCTACTGTTGTGTTAAATTGTGCTGCTGTTCCTGCTGCTGTTGAATGCCAGGTCAGCCCAAAACAAAATCCACAATTTAATTGTGGATGAGGCAGATTTTGCTTTGGGTGACCTGGCATGCAGCAGATGACCCGTGGACAAGCTTTCTGAGGCAGCCAGCAAGTATCAGGAGACTTTGTGAGAAAATTATCATCCTGTGATCTTTTCTTCCTTGCTGTATCAGCCACCTTTTTGCTATTGATCCACTGAGAGATCTGAGTGTGGCTTACCTTTAGCAGCTCCCAATGTAAAGTTTCCAATCCCATCCCTTCACTTTCCCTTAGCAGATCTTGTTGTCTATACTTGTTTTTCAAATCAAAATTGTAAACCCTAACATTCCCTTGAGTGGTTTTTATTTATGTCTTCTGCTTCACTAGGGTGCTTTCTTTGCTTCCTTGGAAAGCAGATTTCATGCTTCTTCCCTCCCCTCACACCTCTTCCGCTCTGTGACAGCCACAGAAATGACTAGCCTGTTACTCTCCCCTTTAATTCTTTTCTCTTTGTGCTCTGTCTACCAGGAAGCAGTTTGTGTTCTGGCTCCCTCTTTTCCTGCTTACCCCTGCTGCTGCCCAACAGCAAAGCTCATCCTCCTGTCTTTGCACTCACCTATTTTCTGTCAGTTGAAGAAGTGCTATTTTATTTCCCCACTCTCATTTCTGACAGCCCAAGAATGAGTTTGTTTTCTGCCCCCCTTTCATCTGTTCCCTACTTATGCTTTCCTTTGCAAGAGGATATGGCACTTAATGGAGATCCCTACTATGGACATGGCACTTACTTGGGAATGCCAACAGGGAGACGATTGGGAAAGGGTTAAACTTACACAGCTTAGGCTTGCTGAAGCTGTTTATGGGGAAAGGATGCTTAAGTGGGGGTATGACTATCATGGCATGAAGTGGAGCGTGGTGGAGATGGAGAAGATTACTTATTACATTCTAGCTAGTGGAACGATTGCTGATGGATAGGTAATTCTCTTGCTCTTAGTCTTCTATTAGTGCTGCCAAGCCTGTATATGTGATACATGCATGGATAATGGTCCTAGAATCACTCAAGGGTAGCTGTGCAGATATTGTGTAGTTCATGCCATGGCACTGTTTCAGATGGTGGGAGGGTTCAGCAGATGTGTATGGGGGTTGGGGTGATTGGTACAATCATCAATGGCAGTGGCATCAGTCTCAGCCCTAGTCCTTGAAGCTGCATGTCTCCTTCCTTGAGTCAGGAATGAAGTGCAGGATGCAGTCAGTACATCATGACATTTGATATCAGGTCATCCTCCACATCCAGAATCATGTACAGGGAATGCTACTGGTCCTTTGTTGTTGTTGTTGTTATGTACTATCAAGTTGCCTCAGACTTACGGCAAACCCATGAATGAAAGTCCTCCAAAATGTCCTGTCCATGATAGCACCACTCAGCTACTCTAAGTTCAACCCTGTGATGTCCTGTATGGATTCAATCCATCTCATATTTGGCCTTACTTTGTTTCTTCCTTCAACTTTTCCTAGCATAATTGTCTTCTCCAGTGAGTCTTACTTTCTCATGAAGTGTCCAAAATATGACAGCCTCATTTTAGCTTCTAGGAAAAGCTCTGGCTTGATTTGATCTGTGACCCACTTGTTCATCTTTCTGTCATTCCCGGGTATTCACAATGTTCTCCTCCTCCAGCATTATGTTTTGAATATATCAGTTTTCTTTCCTGTGCAGCTTTCACACCTGTTCATTGTGATGTGAATGCAACATTGATCTTGGCCTTTGTCTCCTGTGAAATGTTCTTGCATCTTTTCTAGTTCCTTCATTGCTGCCCTTCCAAGTTTCAGTCTTCTTTGAATTTCTTGACTGCAGTCTCGCTTTGAATTGATGACTGAGCCAAGGTATGTAAAATCTTTCAACATGTTGGTTTCTTCATTATTATCAGTGCCCTGATTTTGCATGTTGTTCTTTCACTTTCATCAGGTGTCACTTCAAGTCATTGCTGCTTTCTGCCACTAGTATAGTTTCATCTGCATATCTTAAATTATTGATATACCTTCTGCCAATTTTCACTCCTTCTGATTGTAATCCAGCTTTCCTTATGTTCCGTGTACAGATTGAACAGTCAGGGAGATAAAAATACATCTTTGTCTGACACCTTGTCTCTGGGAAACCATTGTGTTTCTCAATAGTCTAGCCTAACAGTAGCATCTTGTCCATAATACAACACAATCAAGTGCTGAGCCATGCCCGTTTCTTTCAGGGCTGACCATCTTATGATCCAGACAGTCAAAGCCTTTGCATAGTCTATAAAGTATAGACTGATGTTTTTCTGAAATGCTTTGGTGCATTCCAGTAGCAATGCATTTTTGTAATATGATCTCTGTTGCCTCTTGCTTTTTGTAATCCATCTTGAACACCAGACATTTCTCGCTCTATATAATGTAGCATCTTTGTTGTCATTTTGCTTGAGTGGGAAATTAATACAATGATCCTATGGTTGCTGCCACTTTTGCATGCCCTTTCTTGGGAACTGGAATGTATTTTCAATCTGTGGGCCATGTTTTGGAGTGGCTGCACAACATTCCATGCTGGCTGTGGGAGCAGCCAAGAAGGGCAGTGTTCCCTGTGGAGACACACATTGCTGCCCATGCAAGTCTTCTCTCTCTTGTCCACTCTTCCATGCCAAGTTAAATTTCCGTTTGCTAATTAGGTGGTTGTCTCTGATTACTGTTATATTTTGAAAGCTATTTTCTTTAAAAGAAAAGAAAATCAGTGTGTTTTTGTATCTGAGGCATAGTTTAGGCTGTAATGTATTTTTTAGAAGTGAGCTCCATTGAAACCAGATGAACCAGTACCCCAGTCTGAAAGTTTTGTGTTTCCTTCTAAGTAAATAGTTGATGTGGGTCAGTTTTGATAGTGGTTATCTACTTGTTTGGAAACAGGGTTTATTAAATCAGTGTGAAAAGTATCATGATTAGTACTTACTGTGCTTTCTGAAGAGCAGCATCCCATTGCACAGAATCCTGTTCAGAGCAATCACCCAGAGAACGTTTCCTCATTTGTCATTTGCCTTACTGAATCTGGGATATTAATTGAAAGCAAGTTTTACTGATATGAGTGGGACATACTTTTATGTAAGTGTGCTTAAGCTTGAAGCCTTAATAGTACATAAGGTGTAGCTTAATTTCCCTTTGGTATCAAAAAATTTAGAGGTTAAAAGGTGAAAGCACTTTTTGCCTAATATGTGCTTACCTTTCTTTTTTCATCAAACCCAGGTGAGGCAGTGGCCATCCTGATTCAGTGTCTAGACTTGGTAATGGGCTGGATGATGGCCAATAAACTCAGGAGACTCAATCCAGACAAGATGAAGGTTCTGTTGGAGGGTAGATTGTCTGTCGACTTAGGAGATATTCAACCTGTCTTGAACAGGATTGCACTCCCCCTCAAAGGCAAGGCCTGTGGTTTGGAAATGTTCCTAGATCTGGAATTGTCACTTGAGTTGCAGGTGGACTCAGTGTCCCAGAGAACCTTTTATCAGCTTAGGCTGATTTACCAATTACAACCCTATCTGGACAGACAGAGCCTAGCTACAGTAATGCATGCACTGATAACCTCTCATTTGGACAACTGTAATGCTCTTTGCGAGTCCCTTGGACTGCAAAGAGATCAAAACAGTCAATCCTGAAGGAAATCAACCCTGACTGCTCTTTCGAAGGGCAAGTACTAAAGCTGAAGCTCAGATACTTTGGCCACTTAATGAGAAGGAAGGATTGATTAGAAAAGACCCTGATGCTGGGTACAATTGAAGGCAAAAGGAGAAGGGGATGGCAGAGGTTGAGATGGCTGGATGAGGTCATTGGAGAGGTGGGTGTGGGCTTAGATGTACTCCAGGGGATGGTGGAGAACAGGGAAACCTGGAAAAATCTTGTCCATGGGATCTTGAAGAGTCAGGCACGACTTTGGGACTGAACAAAACAGAACAGAACAATGCTGTCTGCATGGGGCTGCCTTTGAAAATGATCTGGGAACTTCAACTAATCCAAAATAGAGCAATGCAGTTGTGTAACAGGGATTGGGTCGTGAGATCACATCATCTCAACCCTCTTTAAATTGCACTGGTTGCCATTTCAAAGTGCTTGTATTAACATACAAAGCCAGATTATCTGAAAGAACAGGCTATCCCATATATACCTACCCAAGTCCTAAGATCATCCTCTGGAGTCTTTCTCAAGGAGCCCTCCCCTAGGGAAGTAAGAGGGGTGACAATCAGGAGAAGGTCCTTTTCGATTGTGGCACCCCATCTATGGAATAAGCTCCCTAGAGAGGTTTGCCTGGCAACTACCCTTTTTTCCTTTCAGTGTCAGATGAAAACCTTTTTATTTTCCAGGCATTTTAGTAGTTAAATTTGTAATTTTAATATGGTTTTATTAGATGCTGCTGCTGTACCTATGTGCCAATTTTATCAGTGGTTTGGGAATGTTTTTAATATTATTGCTTATTGCCTAATTGTTTTATTGTGCTGTTGTTATTTTCGCTCGTTCACTCGTTCATTTGTTTATGTTTTAACCTTGTAAATGACCCAGAATGCCTTTGAGGAATTGGGCGGTATATAAATGTAATAAATAAATAAAATTGTGTAGCCTAATTCATAGTTATCCCTTACTAATGTTTTAGGGAATAGTTCAGCATGCGAGAGTGACATCTAATTTAAATTTACGTGTTTGAATAGATAATAAAAGTTGATGGTCTCTCTCTTCTTTCCTTTCAGAAATATGGACTACTTGATCTTGAACACCTGTTTATTGCAAGCATGAGGATCCAAGAAGATTTGAAATCAATTTTGCAAACTTGGAGATAAGGTCTTAGTGAGTAGAGGCACTTTTAAGAATGAACACTATAGCCAATTGTGTTGGTGAATATAGAAGGATGAGAAGAACACTATGATGGCAAAGAACAAAGAAGCTCGTCCCCCATCCTATGCTATTAGCGTGGTTGGCCTTTCTGGGACTGAAAAAGACAAAGGGAACTGTGGAGTTGGAAAGTCGTGTTTGTGCAATAGATTTGTGCGGTCAAAAGCAGATGAATATTACCCTGAACATACCTCTGTGCTTAGCACAATTGACTTTGGTGGACGAGTTGTTAATAATGATCATTTTTTGTATTGGGGTGACGTAATACAATGTGGAGAGGATGGAATAGATTGCAAAATTCATGTTATTGAACAGACTGAGTTTATTGATGACCAGACTTTTCTGCCTCATCGGAGTACGAACTTACAACCTTATATAAAACGTGCAGCTGCAACCAAATTGCAGTCAGCAGAAAAACTGATGTATATTTGCACAGATCAGCTTGGATTAGAGCAAGACTTTGAGCAAAAGCAAATGCCTGAAGGGAAGTTAAACATTGATGGATTTCTATTATGCATTGATGTTAGTCAAGGATGCAATCGGAAGTTTGATGACCAACTTAAATTTGTAAATAACCTCTATATTCAGCTATCAAAATCTAAAAAGCCTATAATAATAGCAGCAACTAAATGTGATGAATGTGTGGAACATTATTTGCGAGAGGTTCAGGCATTTGCTTCAAATAAGAAGAACCTTTTGGTAGTAGAAACATCAGCAAGGTTCAATGTCAATGTAGAGACATGTTTTACTGCACTGGTACAAATGATGGATAAAACCCGTGGTAAGCCTAAAATAATTCCCTATCTGGATGCCTATAAAACACAAAGACAACTTGTTGTGACTTCAACAGATAAATTTGAGAAACTTGTGCAGACTGTGAGAGACTATCATGCAACATGGAAAACTGTTAGTAATAAACTGAAAAATCACCCAGATTATGAAGAATACATTAATTTGGAGGGAACCAAAAAGGCCAAAAATACATTTTCAAAACACATAGAACAGCTTAAACAAGAGCATATACGAAAAAGAAAAGATGAATATATTAATACATTACCAAGAGCTTTTAACACACTTCTGTCAAACCTGGAAGAAATTGAGCATTTGAGTTGGTCTGAAGCTTTGAAGTTAATGGAGAAAAGACAAGATTTCCAGCTATGTTTTGTGGTGCTGGAAAAAACACCCTGGGATGAAACTGATCACATAGATAAAGTAAATGACAGGAGAATTCCATTTGACCTTTTGAGCACACTAGAGGCTGAAAAAGTCTATCAAAATCATGTGCAACATCTAATATCAGAAAAAAGGAGGATTGAAATGAAGGAGAAGTTCAAAAAAACACTTGAAAAAATACAGTTCATTTCTCCTGGGCAGCCCTGGGAAGAAGTTATGTGTTTTGTAATGGAAGATGAAGCTTTTAAATATATTACAGAGATGGATAGTAAAGAAGTATATAGTAGGCATCAACGGGAAATAGTTGAAAAAGCCAAAGAGGAATTTCAAGAAATGCTTTTTGAACATTCTGAACTGTTTTATGACCTGGATTTGAATGCAACACCTAGTTCTGACAAAATGAGTGAAATTCATGCAGTTCTGAGTGAAGAGCCTAGATACAAAGCTTTACAGAAACTTGCACCTGATAGAGAGTCTCTTCTGCTTAAACACATAGGGTTTGTCTATCATCCCACTAAAGAAACATGTCTCAGTGGCCAAAACTGTATGGACATTAAAGTAGAACAGTTACTTGCTGGTAGTCTCTTGCAATTGGATCACGGTCGTTTAAACTTGTATCATGATAGTGCCAACATTGATAAAGTTAATATTTTCATTTTGGGTAAGGATGGTCTTGCACAGGAGCTGGCAAATGAGATTCGGACACAGTCCACAGATGATGAGTATGCGTTAGATGGAAAAATATATGAACTTGATCTTAGACCAGTTGATGCAAAGTCACCTTATCTTCTAAGTCAGTTATGGACTTCTGCCTTCAAACCACATGGATGTTTTTGTGTATTTAATTCAATTGAATCACTTAATTTTATTGGAGAATCCATTGGAAAAATCAGAACAGAAGCATCTCAGATAAGAAGAGACAAATACATGGCCAATCTTCCATTTACATTAATACTGGCTAATCAGAGAGAGAGTGTTAGCAAGCATTTGCCAATTCTTAGACACCAAGGACAGCAGTTAGCAAATAAGTTGCAATGTCCTTTCATAGATGTGCTTGCTAGTACTTACCCACGTAAATTTAATGAGGCTCAAATAAAGCAAGCTTTGCGGGGAGTTCTGGAAGCAGTTAAACACAATTTTGATGTTGTAAGCCCTGTTCCTACAATTAAAGACCTCTCAGAAGCTGACTTGAGGATTGTTATGTGTGCCATGTGTGGAGATCCCTTCAGTGTAGATCTAATTCTTTCACCCTTCCTTGATTCTCATTCTTGTAGTGCTGCTCAGGCTGGCCAGAATAATTCTCTAATGCTTGATAAAATTATTGGTGAAAAACGGAGGCGAATACAAATAACAATATTATCATATCACTCTTCAATTGGTGTAAGAAAAGATGAATTAGTTCATGGGTATATACTTGTTTACTCTGCTAAACGGAAAGCATCTATGGGAATGCTTCGAGCTTTTCTTTCAGAAGTACAAGATACTATTCCTGTTCAGTTGGTGGCTGTTACTGACAGTCAGGCAGATTTTTTTGAGAATGAGGCTATCAAAGAATTAATGACTGAGGGTGAACACATAGCTACTGAGATAACTGCTAAATTTACAGCTTTATATTCTTTATCTCAGTATCACCGCCAGACTGAAGTTTTTACATTATTCTTCAGTGATGTTTTAGAAAAGAAAAACATGATTGAAAATTCCTATATGTCTGATAGTACAAGAGAGACAACTCAAGCAAGTGAAGATGTTTTCCTGCATTCTCCTAGAGGGAACTCTCTTGCTTATAACTATTATCCAGATTCAGAAGATGATACTGAAGCCCCACCTCCTTACAGCCCAATTGGAGATGATGTACAGCTGCTTCCTGATCGGTCAAAATATCGATTAGATTTGGAAGGTAATGAATATCCTGTTCATAGCACACCACTGAACTGTCATGATCATGAACGCAACCATAAAGTGCCTCCCCCCATAAAGCCGAAACCAGTTGTACCCAAGACAAATGTGAAAAAATTAGATCCAAACCTGCTAAAAACCATTGAGGCAGGTATTGGTAAAAACCCAAGAAAGTCTAGAATGGCTTTGCCACCAACAGATGATCTTGAGCAGTCTGATAATTATGCAGAACCAATAGACACTATTTTTAAACACAGAGGGGTTACTGATGATATCTACGCAATTCCAGATGATAGCCAGAATCGTGTGATTAAAATTCGAAACTCCTATATAAATAATGCCCAAGGAGATGAAGAAAATGGATTTCCTGACAGAATTTCAAAGACCCATGGAGAAAGAAGGCCTTCAAAATACAAATATAAATCTAAAACATTGTTTAGCAAAGCCAAATCCTATTATAGGAGAGCACATTCAGATGCAAGTGATGATGAAGCTTTTACAACCTCTAAAACAAAAAGAAAAGGAAGGCATCGTGGCAGTGAAGAAGATCCACTTCTGTCCCCTGTAGAAACATGGAAAGGTGGTATTGATAATCCTGCTATTACATCAGATCAAGAATTGGATGACAAAAAATTGAAAAAGAAGACTCAAAAAGTCAAAGAAGACAAGAAAGTAAGTTTTCTAAAAATATATATTTGATTAAAGTTAAGGCACATTCTTTTTTGAAAGCACAGTGGCCCAGTTTGTACCTAATGAGAAGGTTCCATGGGTAAATTTCTTTGTAGATTTGCTTATTTCTGGTTGGTTTTGTTGTATAAGTTTTAGTGAAGGTTTTTTAAAACAGTGATTTTACTGATGTAAGGCTTAAATTGTTATCTTATTAGTGAGAACTATTACTCTATATGAGAATAAATTCACATTGTCTTGGAGCTTAATACAAAGCTGTAGCTGGGATCAGTTTTTGCTTTATGTTTTAAAGTAGCAGGGAGAGGTACATGTAGTCAAACCATAGGTTTGGAGGTTTGAGTGCTGTACTGGCTATTGTACAGAAGGTTAATAATTCTGTAATTAATTCTGAAATAGATGTCAGTGAAGACATCTGAATTTTAAGTCTTAATTTTTGGAACAGATTTTGCACAGTCTAAAAATGGTGAAAGAGGGAAGAATGGACCCCTAAAAACTCACTTGTTCAATGCTGCATCAGATCACTGGTCATCTACCTTGATATTGAATAGGCTTGCATATAACTAGAAGTCATCACAGTTGAATTTTCCTGTGGGAATTCTACTCACAGTGGCTCCCACCAGTTTGAATGTTTTAGCTCATCATAACTTGGGTGGGATAAAATATTCAATGCCATAACTTGTCACGTGAACTTGGGAAAGGTAGATTATTAGACTGATTAACAAGCCACCCAAAATTCATGGCTTTTTCTATGGTTGTGCGTTGCTTCTTAGGTACCCAGGGAACACATACTTACCAGGATTGCCCATAACAAGCTATAGTGTGCTCCTGCTGTAGTTCAGATATTCAAAATGGTGGCTGTAGCAAGAATCAACATCCATGGTGGCTGCTTGTTACAGAGGAACCAGGTTACTGTGTTGTCCTGACATTCATTGTGGGGTGGGGGTGGATGCATTCATAAGCATGGGATGATACTGATATTTAACATTATCTGTAGTCAGATAGTGCTGTCATTGGGTATAGTTATTATGCCCTGACCTAGGGCCAATCATCTTGTGGAAATGGGCTTTGCGTATGGTTTGCCGTTTTGGATAAGGTGTCTTATGTAAAGGGTTCTGCTCAGGGAAAAGTCCATGTATCTGCAAACCTGCTTACTTCAGTATTGAGCTTTCTGTTAAGATCATTATTTGACAGAGTTTGTAGAACTTGAATGACTGAAAGTGTGTAATATAATTCAGTAACTTTACTGGTAGATACAGTGCTTGTCAGCTTTGCACATTTCTAATAAGTTGGCTTGAATGATTGGTTCTGGAAGGGCATGTCTTCAAAAGAAAAGTTTACTGTGTGGAATAAGTAAGGTTAGTAGTATTGTTTTAGTATGAGCAAAAGTCCTAACAGTTAAATGGTCATCCATACTGCCATTTCTGGCATGCTCATGGAAATCATTTAATATTAAAAATTGTTTAGAACAAAGGGTGTCACTTTGTAATCTGAATAACCTTGGCAAAGGATTAACCTTGTCTACTATGACACTGCTTCTAAAATTTACTTCATGTGAAGCCAAGGAAGACATGTTCACCAATTCCTAATCAGAGGGGCCCAAGAATTTGAGTCTGTCTGATGGCACAGTAATTATTTTGTAAATATTTAATCTGTTTAAAGAATTTAACATATAAATCCTGTATATCAGATATGGACAGATCATATATGTCACTTTCTCAGCTAAGCATGGGTGCCCATCCTGCTGCTGATTCCTTTGTCCTTGGATCCATGCTTCCACTGTTGCTGCAGTTTTATTAGGGAAAAGCGCACTGGTCCATGGGACAGATACAAAGTAATCTCAGCCAATAGGGACGGAAAATTTAAACTCCCATCCTAGCATACCCTGGTGAGAGGGAAAAATATGTGTGAGATTGAGAGTGTGGGCAGCAGGAAAGTATATTTATGTTTTTGCCTGTGCCTGTATGTGCATATGAACATGCATGTAGGTATATCTAATGGTCTTGGGGACAAAAAGAGTGCTCTGCCCTCTTTACATTAACTAAATTCAGTCAGTGAATTAGTAATGGTCATGAAAATGCTTTGAAGCAACTTTGCAAAATGTTATTTTTAAAAATGTGATATGAAATGTGGTGATAATGTAAGTGGTGACCGTGGCTCAGTATTTTACTTCTGTTTGAACTAGTTGATGTAGATCTTTCATACAAGTAGCAAAAAGTTCTCAGAATTTTGGACTGGTAATCCAAATGACGTTTAACAATTGTGTATGCAAATCCAACTCTGCAGTCCACCCCAACCCTGCTTTGAATGTTGTTTAGTTGATAAAATCTATGCAATATTTGATGTTTGGAGTAGGGATATAGCTAGAGCTTGCCTTTTGTACCTACTTGTACTTTGTTTTTTTGGGAGGGGGTCAATGTGCTTTCTATTATAAATTGGACAATGTTTTGATTAAGTTTATTTTACTTTGTGCTATGTGATCAGGTAGGAGATAGTATTACTTAATATTAACTGGGTGCAATTATTTTTGAAATGTCAGGCACAATCTAGTGTTTTGTTTTTGGGTAAAGATAGTGTATTAGATTGTTGTTGTTATATGCTATCAAGTCATCTCCAATTTATGGCAATCCTGTGAGCGAAAGCCCTCCAAAATGGCCTATCCATGATATCTCTGCTTAGCTGTTTTTAATTCAAGGCTGTGGCTTCATGGAGTCAATCCATCTCTTACTTGGTCTTCCTTTGACTTTCCCTAGCATGATTATTTTCTCCAGTGAGTCTTGCCTTCTCATGATGTTTATTAGGTACAGCAGATTTAATTAACAAGTGTGACTACGTTTTGTATTAAGAGGTGTCTGTTGGCCTAAGTACTGTCCTAGACTGTTTGTTTGGAACTGTAACTATCACTGATATTAAATCTTCGGTTAGACATGATTCATTGAGGGGGGTCATTGTGATTTATGTTGCTAATTTTTAAAAAATGCATGAAATTTACCAATTATTTTGGTGTGTGAGAGATAAGACTTCTGGCTTGTACAATATGTAATGTTCATCCAAGCCTGTGTCAGAAAGAAGGGGCCCACAACTGAGACTCAAAAATGAGCCTTGATTCAAGGGGTGTGATAACTGCTATAGTGCCATCTTGAGCTGCATGAGAGCATCTCTCAGCAATCTCCAGGAGGGACAATGCTGATATAAGAAGAAGCCAAAATATAGGCTCCTCCCGGATCTAAATGAGAGGAACAAGGAAGAGGTGCCGCAGCAGTCCCTATATCAAAAGGAAACCTTCCTTGTATGTTCTGTAATGTAAATTGTGCATTAATTAGAATGAGAAGGGTTTTATAATTTCAAATATTTTTTAAAAAATTTGCTAGAAAAAGATAATGATTAGGCAATATTTGAAAAATAAAGGCAAAGCAATTGAGAGACAGTAAGTCTGTAGTACCTCAGACTTTGCCATTGAGGTCCATAACATAAAAGTATTATAGCTATAATTAACTATAATTCCAGAAGATTAACACTATGTTGGCATTTGATCATTTTAATTCTAGTGCACTTTATTCTGTACTATTTAAGGAAGCAAAAAGATGGTTCAGTTTAAATAGCTTACAGTATGGAATGGTGTTGCATCTTTGGGTAAGACCTATGTTGCACTTCATGTAGAAATTTCTTTGATGTGTTTAAGTGTAGGTCTATAGTAAGGGCTTAAATCAAAAGATGCAGCGTATCTTTCCTCCCCCATCTTCCCCAGTTCTGTTTATCATTCAAAAGGCTGCCCTTGCATGCAGTGGGTGCTAGAATAGTTCAGGATATGGCATGATGAACTGTAGTGAAAGGAGAATTGACAAGAAATGTGGGGCATCTTGCATGGGTGGAAGTGCATGGATCCAAGCTACTGTCATTCATAACTCTAAACCGTATCATTAGTTGTCACCCTATATGAACAGAAGTACAGAAGGATTTTCACACAGTGGAAAAATTATATTGCTCTTCATACTAAAGTCATTATAAATCAATACCTTGAAAATAAATTTTGATTTTAAAGAAATTCTCTTGATGCAGGTACTATCTTATGTAGATAGTAGTGAATTTTACTACAGTTAGTAACTTTCTTGGCTAAAAATACTGTTGTTTCATTGTAGCAAAAGAAGAAAACCAAGACATTCAATCCACCAACTCGTAGAAATTGGGAAAGTAATTATTTTGGGATGCCCCTACAGGATCTGGTTACATCTGAAAAACCTATTCCACTTTTTGTTGAGAAGTGTGTGGAGTTTATTGAAGATACAGGTAGGAAAAAAGTGGGCTTCAAGAAAGTTTAACTTCTTTTTTCTTGTGGACTATTTATGAAAATAGTGACAATTTGTGCTAAAACAGAAATATTTAGTGTAATGTGTGTGCTGCGGACTGTTTGTCCATATTTATACGAAAAAGATCTGTTTAGACAGGGGTGGGAAACAGAGTCCTCCCTTTGGCCTGAAGTGACATATGACTTTCCTGTGGCCTTGTGTTGTTGAAATTTGGTGGTTGCCACAAGTGCATCTTTATCCAAGTGCCAACTTTATCTTGCTTTATGTTTAAATAGGATAATTTGTTCATGGTGGTTTGCCAACTGTTTTTGCTATTGTCACATCACTGTTAATAGGGGTGTGGCTTCTAGTGGTGTCTGGAGGCTGGAAATTGTCCCTGGAGCCCCCAAAGTTGCCCAGCCCTGATTTAGATCAACTAAATTAATTCTGAAATATGACTGTATTTAAATAGCAATGCATGTTTTTAAGTACCTACTTCAGAATCATGACTGGTTGCTTGGATGTGTAGTTACTGAGGCAGCAGACTTATTAATGTTTCTGGTGACTATGAGTCCTTCCTTTCACCCTCTTGACATCCCCTGATATTTTCACAGCAGAACTGAATTACATTAGTAGGATCAAACAGATATAACAGCCATTTCCTTAAAATGTGCCACAAGACTATGTGATGGTGACTTCTTAAGGCCATCCAGTGAGCTCTGAGCTGAAATAGTTTTTGAACTGAGAGACCTTGGGTTACATCTAACATATAGTTATCAAAGTGCTTGGAAGTGCCATTACTTCTATAAGAATCTGGGTTTTGTGTTATCAGTAGCAGTTAAATTTACTTAACCCAGGGGATTCTATGATGTTGCTATTCAGGGTACTTATCTTGGGAATGCTGAACACCTGGGAATAAGGATGCATGTGTAGTACTTATTCTTTTAAAAGAATCAAATATGAATATGAACATTAAAATGTATGTTTATTTCTAGCTTTCAGAATCCAGTTGCTTGATTAATTGTGGAATATGATGGTCTTGAGAACCTTGATCATTTTTGTTATGTGTAATTCACCATTCTAAAGCATATTCTGAAAGTATTAAAATTAGAATGGATTCTATGTGGTGAGAAGTTTCAGAAATATTTAACTGAAATAGCAAATAACTAAATCTCATTAAGATAAGTTTTCTTTTCCCACCCTCTCCCCAATTCTTTCCCTTCACTACTGTTGATAGCCCAGTACCTTTCTTGTTGTCAGCAGTTATTATCTTTAACTTATATTTATCTGTACATTTAGCATTCTCCTCCTAAGACTGTGGAATCATGCCACTGAATTACTTGTCTGGTACTTCTTTAGTATGGTCTCAGATCCAGCACCTGGAAGTCCTGTCATGTTAAAACCAATTAAAACAAACCAAAACAAAAGCTTTACCACTTTTGGTAATGTACAAGAGTGTGCTGAGATTTCAGAAACAAAAAGTCTGCAACATTGGTTGGTTTTTCTTTTAAAACTGGTAGCAGTTTACTGGAGTATATAATTGTAGCTAGAGTCAAACCGATAATTGCGAAAAAGGCACCTGCTTTTCATACACTTTGCAAATCAAGGGTGAAGATCATTATTACAATGAAGTGTCATTTACCCACAGAAATAGTCTGGGAGCCAGTACATGGTAGAGCCTTAGGCAAAAGCATGTTTTTTCAGCTTTCCAGGATTGTGTAGGTTTTTGTCTGCACATGCTATCTCATGTTTGTGCTTCTTTCTTTCTTTTTGCCACCCCAGTTTTCCAAGGAAGTTCCTCACCCCAGATTTAAATTAAAGAACTTAAATGCACCAGTACCTTATATGTTCTTTTTCAATAGAAGTTAAAGTAAAGCAGACACATTTGCCTTGTGTTAAGAGTACATTTTCTTAGAACTTGTCTGTTGACAGTGGATGATCATAAACACTATTTGTGAATGGTCACTGTACTTTTAAATGCATTCAAGTTCTAATGCAATTATCAGATTCCTTTTCTAAGCATCTAATATCCATATGATCACCCTATTTGCACTTTTTTTTACACAGACCTACACACATGCACACACAAACACTTCTGTGTATAACCTAGGATAATGTCGTATAACCAGCAAAGTAGACTCAAATCTACTGCATTTATTATGTACTAAACTTGTTAGAATGAAATCCAATAAAAATTGGGAGAGGGGACCATTTTTTGCCTTCTCTGTGCACCCTCAAGATTTGATTTGGGATGTTGGATCTTTCAGAGATTTGCTGGGGCATGGGGCAGCATTCAAGAGGAGAGAAGGCACAGTCTTGTTGCATCAGTGGATTTCGAACAGCACATCATTGAATTCCACCTTTAGTCTAAATAGGCCCCATGACTCTTGTTTTGTTAGATAATAATGTGTTTTCTTGGCATATTGGAATGTTTTCTACGCAGTTTCACAGTGAGTTATATGTGCATAGACCAGTAATCAAAATCTGTTAGAAAGTTTTAAAGAACTAAGGGACGTATTTGACAGCTTCAAAGGGATAATTAATATTTTTTCAGTTAAATATTCATAGTAAACATATCTCATTGAAATAAAGACATGTTTCAGAGGCAAATGTAGCTAATGACAGTATAACTAAAGTTTGCCCCAACAACATCACTGAACCAGAGTCTATTTATGTTGAAATAGAAGGGTGGTTGTTAGCATCACAAGCATATTTCTTTGAGTTACTAAATTAATTAGTGTGCCAATGGGTTTCAGTAACTTTGTTTAAATTTAAATAGCAAATAAGTAAGTTACATGCTGTTATCGTTATATTTTTACAAGCATCCCAATAAAAAGTTCTAGATAATAGTATTTAATAATATTGTGTGCTTTAATTTTCCCTGCAAATGTTTCTGGTAAAATAGTTGTCATGGATTAGGAGGAAAAAAAAAGATGGGGTACTTTAAAGAACTTCCCAAAGAACTTTAAATAACTTCCCAAATATAAGTGAGATAAATATGTGACATTAGATCTCTCTAAGGTGGCAACATCCAATTGTGTTTACCAACATCTCCTGTCAGATCTAGCCAGCATAATCAATGGTGAGGGATGATGGGAGTTGCAGGCTGAAAAATTTAGATGGACACAAGTTGCCTACACCTCCTACTAGGCCATCAGAACATTTTCTGATGGAAATTATTTTCCAATGCAAACCTAATTTGTATTGGAAAAAAAAACCCTAGGAAATTCATATCCCTGTCACATCCCAACTGTTTAAAACCCCTGGACAAGCCTTCTTTTTTATCCCTGATTTTTGAAGAACAGCAGCAAAAACTTTCTGATTAAAGTTTACTTTTTGACAAGCATCTTCTCTTTCATTTATTCTACATGCCAGATAGTATATTGCATTTAAGTTCTTACTTCCTCTTGGGATTATTTTAATTTCTTGCTTCCTGTGTCAGTGCATTATAGTGCAGTATTGTCTTTTCAAATGGTACATTGAGTTTTGGTCATTTCTAAAATGAACTATTCCCGCTATATGACATTATTCTTTGATTAGCTTCACATAAGCTGTACATGAGAGAAACAGAAGAAGGAACTGTGAGAACTGAGAATAGCACTGGAGCTCCTTCATGAATGTCCTTAAGACTACATGCAATTAAAACAAAACAATAGCTAAACATATTTTGTTTTCCAAATGGTGAAAATTCATATACTTATAAATTTGATCATTGTTTTTATAATGATCATTGTATAATGATCATTAATTCGATCATTGTTTTTATAATGGGATGCAAGTGCTATGGTAAATTGTATTAGTATGAACTAGTTCAGCTCATTTTACTATTGTGCTAAGGCAGTTTATGCCAGTGCAATATACAGTTGCACCCCATTGGATACCTCCCCCACTTTATTTCACATTAAGTTTCATTCAGTGAAAGTGAGACTTAAATTCTTCAAAGACTAGTTAGGATTACAAATTTCATGTACAAAGAAATAAAGCTATAACAATTGAGGAAAAAAGATAATATGAATACTGTTTTTACTGGAAGAATTCTACATCATGTGAATTCCTTGGTTGAATTTTGTGAAATATGATCATGTGCTATTTACTTTCTTTTCACAAAAGGTCTGTGTACTGAAGGTCTCTATCGTGTTAGTGGCAATAAAACGGATCAAGACAACATTCAGAAGCAATTTGATCAAGGTAATGGGGGCTTGGTTAGCTTCAAATAGTATATCTGAGCAACTACTGTATATAAACACAGCAGTATGACCTATAAATAAGATAATCATAGAATTTGGAGAACATACATTCATATTAGTTGGATTGAGTAGTAGTAGTTATGATTTGTTGGCAGTGGGCATTGTTAATGTATCATTAAGGCAGAGTCTTGTGCAGTGGTTAAGTGTTCTTGGTAACTGTATCAGTTATTTTATTCATTTTGGCAGCCTGCTTTTCTATAAGATGGCCCTCAAATGCTGATTACAGTACAACAACGAAGCAAATAAAATACTATGTAGAACCATAAAACAATTCATTTTGAAAATGATAGTTATCAAACAGACATACCAAAACAAACAAAAAATATTCTTTCCATTTCCAGCTTGTCTCCTTCAAAATCAAAATCAAATTATTTGTCTGTAACATTGAGATGTGTCAGAAGGTGCAAATAATGTGTGTGTAACAATTGTCAATTGGATTGTAACAGTATGGATCAGGAGATGAGATTTACTAGGCCGACCAATCTGCCTCTTCATACACATGGTTCATGCTATAGAAATGCAATCCTATTTATGTTTAGGAACTTGGGCTGGATTCTGGATTGATGGTAGAGTGTCTCCTGGACCCTACTAGATCAGGAATTGGAGCTTGATACTGTAGTAGCCTTCCTTGCTACCATTGTAGTACTTTTTATATCCATTCCAGCATGCCTCAGAGACTTACATAGATCATCTTTCCTTTCATACTTTTGGTCATTCTTTGCATCCAGACTCTAGAACTCATGGAAACACAGGAGCATGTCCCAGTTACTCAAACAACTGGGCTGGTGTAGAATATGCTTTAGTTAACTCTGCAACCAAGCAACAGACACTAGTACAGTTCTCCTGTGGATTGTTCTAGTTATTACCAGAAACTTCGGAAGAGCTAGTCTTCTGCTGGTACTGCAAGTGGTACTTCCTTACCCCCCTCAAAATGTACCCTATAACAGTGTGAGAGATAGGGTCCATTCCTTGGTTTCACAGTGGACATCAGAGAATTTGGAAGTTACAGGACCTTGCTGCTTTTAAATGCCTCCAAAACTCAGCATGTGACAGTTTTTTTGCTTCTTGTATATAATTGAAAATATCAGTAAACTGCTAATAAGAAAGCAAGAAACACTCTCCATGTTTTGCCTTAATGCAGAGAGGGCAACATTGATGACAGTTGCCCATTTTTCCTATCTGTCGGGCAGAAAAAAATGTCATATCCTGGTGTGGTGAATACAGGTGCAATCTT